>NC_026000.2:90448694-90748694 GCF_000442705.2 Elaeis guineensis
TCTGGGGATATGCACTCGAATCGGTCAGTTATCTGTTAAATAGGGTTCCAAGTAAGTCTGTAATTAAGACTCCATATGAGATATGGATGGGACGTAAGCCAGCACTTTCACACCTTAGGGTCTGGGGGTGCCCGGCCTATGTCAAATGATTAGTCATAGACAAACTTGGACCTAGGTCTGACAAATGCTCATTCATAGGGTACCCCAAAGAGATAAAAGGATATTTTTTCTACCATGCAGATGAACAAAAGGTATTCGTTAGCCTTAAGGCAATCTTTTTAGAAAAAGAGTTCCTTGGTGAAAGAACCGTTGCCTCTAAGGTTGAACTTGATGAAGTTCAACAGGTAGAAGGACAAACACCAATAGCTGAACCTGAGTCGGATATGATTAGATCAGATCCGGAGCCCAATATACTTGCACCATTAAGGCGATCCGGTAGAGTACCGCATCAGCCAGACAGATACTACAGTTTCTTGGTCCGGGACGGTGATCCCATCGAACTTGATGAGAATAATGAGGATCCGATCACCTATATGGATGCAATGCAGAGATCTAATTTCAAGAAATGGCTTGAAGCCATGAAATCCGAAATGGAGTCCATGAAGATCAACGATGTATGGACATTGGTTGACCCACCTGAAGGGGTTAAACCCATTGGGTGTAAATGGGTCTTCAAAAGGAAGAGAGGCGCAGACGGAAAGGTGGAGACCTATAAAGCCCGTCTGGTCGCCAAGGGGTATCGTCAACATTATGGTATTGACTATGACGAGATGTTTTCCCCTGTGGCAATGCTCAAATCCATTCGGATAATGCTTGCAACAGCTGCCCATCTGGATTATGAGATCTGACAGATGGATGTAAAGATAGCTTTCCTGAATGGAGAGCTGACTGAAGAGGTGTATATGATACAATCTGAGGGGTTTACATCCACAGATGAGTCCAAGGTGTGCAAGCTTCAGAGATCCATTTATGGACTGAAGCAAACTTCTCGGAGTTGGAACATGCATTTTGATAAGGTGATCAAAACGTATGGCTTCATTAATAATGGAGAAGAGCCCTGTATCTATAAATGGGCAAATGGTCCAGTTGTGATATTTCTTGTCTTGTACGTAGATGACATTCTCTTAATCGGAAATGACATCCTCACACTACAGAGAATAAAAGTTTGGTTGTCATCACAGTTCTCCATGAAGGACTTGGGTGAAGCATCCTACATCCTAAGGATGAAGATCTATAGGGATAGATCTAAAAGGATGCTTGGGTTATCCCAGTCTATGTACATAGACACTGTGCTAAAGAGGTTCAGCATGGAGAATTCCAAGAAGGGCTATCTACTGATAGGCCATGGAATTTCTCTCTCTAAGAAGGATTGTCCGATAACTCCTGAAGAGAGAGAGCGTATGAGTAGAGTCTCATATGCTTCAGCTGTGGGATCTATCATGTACGCCATGACATGTACAAGACCAGATGTGGCATACTCACTAGGAGTAGTGAGTAGATACCAATTTGATCCTGGAGAAAATCACTGAAAAGTGGTTAAAGCCATCCTTAAGTATTTGAGAAATACTAAGGACCAATGGTTGGTTTATGGCGAGTCAGATCTGAAACTTGTGGGGTTCACAGACTCCAGCTTCCAATCTGACCATGATGACAGCAGGAGCGTGTCGGGTTATATCTTTACTCTGAATGGTGGAGCCATCTGCTTGAAGAGTTCCAAGCAGCATACTGTGGCAGACTCTATTTATGAAGCGGAGTACATCGCAGCATCGGATGCCGCGAAGGAAGCTGTGGCTGAGGAAATTCATCAACGAGCTCGAAGTAGCACCCTCCCTCGATGGTCCGATCCTGCTCTACTGCGATAGCACTGGTGCCATAGCTCAGGCGAAGGAACCCAAAGCACATCAGCGGACGAAGCACATCTTGCGCCGCTTCCACCTGGTCCGGAAGATTGTGGATTGAGATAACGTCGACCTTCAGAAGATCGACGGAAAGGAGAACCTAACCGACCCCTTCACTAAAGCCCTGGAGATAAAGGAGTTCGACAACCACAAGTCGAAGATGGGTATTAGATATTGTGCCGAGTGGCTTTAGGACAAGTGGGAGTTGTTGGGAAATGTGTCCCAAAAAGCCAATCGTCAAGCTGTTGACAGTTGATCAACCAAGTATTGTAATTGATTTGTTAATAAATAAAATATATTTGGCATCTTCATCATAAGCTTTCATCTTCTAATGAACTCCGTTGTTATGATGAAGTCCTTAGGACTATTTAAGTTCGATAAAGAGAGGATTTATCGATTAGTCCTTAAAACTGTTCACGACCAAATGATAGGCAGTTAATAAGGACGACAGCTTCTATCGAGCACAGTCGCTGTAGGCCATATGGGTTGGTTGTCCTCTTAACCAAGGAGTATGGAGACACTGGTATGGCATACAGATGAGATGTAAGGGTACATCATCATTGAACGTGACCAACTCTAGAGTATTCTGCTGTCGAGAATGTCTCTGATGGGATATAGGTATAAGTGTCCCTTAGACTTGAGATCGCCTCAGTGACTTGCAAGCAACTCACTATGCTTTGGTACTGGACTAACTGAATTTCTAATTCAAGGACAGAAGGCTTTTGGGCACAGTCAAGTACTTGCAAAGTCAGAGTGTGATCAAGATGGGATTGACCACTCCAAGAGTTGGAGAAGAATGAGTCGCTGTATTTCAATTTAGCAAAACCTTGGCTAGGGTAATCCATCAGATAGATTTGATATTTTGAAATACAATGTGGACAACCTAATCAGAGTTGACAGTTGAACTCTGGGGTGTCCTATGATCATTTTGGTCAAGGAGATGAATTATATGAAAACTATATCCGCATGGGTTCTAAGGACGTTGTTCTACACATTCGACCTATCCGATCGTCGGGTACCATTGCTAGATGGTCACTTCTATTGGTACAGAAATTTATTTCTGTGCTACTGACTTAGGTTCGAACCTATGAGGTCACACACATTAGAGTTCATGATCCGATCGGATGGTTGATCAATGATTAAGAATCATTCTAGGGTTAAATGATCAATACGATTGACATTTAACCCAGTGCAAGTATTGCAGGAGGATCGATTAGCAATTCGATTGCTAATTGGCTTAATTTGATTAAGCCAATGGACTGAGATTAAGTCTAATTAAATATAATTTAATTAGCTTTATTTTGGGCTTGATTGGATCAAGTCCAATTGGTTTATTGGATAAGCCAAGTGCAAGGAAAAACTAGTCCTAGTTCAACTAGGACTTGGGTCAATCTAATTTCTAATTTGATTAGAAAATTAAATCAGATTTAAATTTAATTTAATCTGATTAAATTAGATTCTTAATTGGGTTAAGATCTATTTTAATTAGGTTGATCTAATTTTGGTTTGATTTGGTTTGGGAAACCAAATTAAAACAAGTCATAAGATAGAATCCTAGTAAGACTAGGATTCCACCTTGCGCCACATAAGCCTTCCCCATGCCCTCTCTCTTATTCAACGCCAATCTTCACTTATTTTGTGTGACAAAAGCCCTCTCCCAGGTCTCTCCCATGTTCACAAAAGGTTTCCTCTCTTCTTTCTTACATGGAAGGTGGTTTGGATCAAATAAAAAAGGAATAAGTTTGGATTTCGAATTCTATGAGATAAAATTTTAGAAATCCAAAACTCTTTCAATTTTGCACCGAATTTATCCAAATTTTTTTTTGGAATTTTTGTAGATTTTAGGGTATACATTGTGCACCCTTTTCTGGTGATCCATGTATGAAAATATGGAGAAGGTGCTCAAGAGTTGGGCACCCCTTAACTTGCCATGTTTGGATAAGCCTTGACTAGGTATTTGATCTAGACAAGAACTCTATCATATCTCTCTGTATAAAATGAGTTTATTCATAAAATTTTAGGATAATATAGATATTTGAGAGGCCTTTGTGCCATCCAAAAATTAGAGAGAAAGACCTTTGGGTCGTTGAGATATAAAAGATGCAAGTTAGGATGTCTAGAGAGAAAAATGTGAAGAAGAAGAGGGTCTTCTTCTAGGGTTTTTTGTTTTCATATCTTTCCTCCCTCCATCTTGAGTTTCCTGAGAGTGTCTTAGATCTAAAACTCCTCCTTTTACTTTATATCTTTGAAAGAGTCCAAGTCAAGAAGAAGGAGGCACCTGATCAACCATCAAAGAAGGATCAGCGCAGTACTAGCATACTGTGCTGATTTCCTGAAGCAGGACTTCTGATCGAGATTCGTGGGCTCGTGTGGATGACTCCTAGAGGTCGGATGCATGCGCGGCTTGAAATATCATCCTTAAGCCTGGATCAGTGAGGTTAGAGCGTCTAACTTGCAAGGTAATAGATCTGATCTATTGTTTAATACATACATTAGATGTGGTATAGAAACATGTTGATATGATCAACATGTAGTTCATGCTATATTTATATATTTTAATTTTTGATTTAATGCTATGTAATAATCATGTAATATGATTTTAGATCTAAGAATTTTCTGATTTTAAAAAATAAATTTTGATTTATTTTAGTCTTCCACTGTATGATCTTGAAAAAGTTTCAAGATCTAACCCTGAAACCCTAGATCTGGTTCCTACATCTAATACCCATCTTCGACTCAAAGTCATCGAACTCCTTCACTGTAATGGCTTTAGTGAATGGGTTGTCCAGATTCTCCTTCCCATCGATCCTCTGAAGGTCGACGTCACCTCGATCCATGATTTCTCAGATGAGATGGTAGCGGCGCAGAATATGCTTCATCCGCTGGTGTGCCTTTGGTTCCTTCGCCTGAGCAATGGCTCCAGAGCTGTCACAATAGAGCAGAACTGGACCAACAAGGAAGGGTGCTACTCTGAGGTCGGTGATGAATTTTCTCAACCACACCGCTTCTTTGGCAGCATCTGATGCAGTGACATACTCTGCCTCACAAACTAAATCAGCCACTGTGTGCTACTTGGAACTCTTCCAGCAGACAGCCCCATCATTAAGGGTAAAAATAAATCCTGACACACTCTTGCTATCATCGTGATCAGAATGAAAACTAGAGTCTGTAAACCCTATAAGTCTCAAGTCCGATTCACCATAAACAAGCCACTGGTCCTTAGTATTTCTTAAATACTTCAGGATGGTTTTAACAACCTTCTAATGATTCTCTCCTGGATCAGATTGGTATCTACTCACTACCCCTAGTGAGTATGCAACATTTGGTCGTGTACATGTCATGGCGTACATGATAGATCCCACTGCCAAAGCATATGGAATTCTACCTATATGCTCTCTCTCTTGAGGTGTTGTTGGACAATCCCTCTTCGAGAGAGAAATTCCATAGCCTATCGGTAGATAGTCTTTCTTGGAATTCTCCATGCTGAACCTCTTCAGCATAATATCAATGTACGTGGACTGGGATAAGCCAAGCAACCTTTTAGATCTATCCCTATAGATCCTCATCCCTAGGATGTAGGAAGCTTCTCCCAGATCCTTCATGGAGAACTATGACGATAGCTAAATCTTTATTTCCTGTAATGCAGGGACATCATTCCCGATTAAGAGAATGTCATCCACATACAATACAAGAAATACTACTACTGGACCATTAGCCCACTCATAAATGCAGGGCTCTTCTCTGTTCTTAATGAAGCCATACATCTTGATTATCCTATCAAAATGTATGTTCCAACTTTGAGATGCCTGCTTAAGTCCATAAATGGACCTCTGTAGCCTGTACACCTTAGACTCATCTGTGGATGTGAACCCTTCAGGTTGTATTATATACACCTCTTCGTCCAGCTCTCCATTTAGGAAAGCTGTCTTCACATCCATCTGCCAAATTTTATAATCCATATGGGCAGCTATCGTAAGCATAATCCGAATGGATTTGAGCATTGCCACAGGAGAAAATATCTCATCATAGTCTATACCATAACGTTGATGATATCCTTTGGCAACCAGATGGGCTTTATAGGTTTCCACCTTTCCGTCTACACCCCTCTTCCTCTTGAAGACCCACTTACACCCTATGGGTTTTACTCCTTCGGGTCGGTCAATCAATGTCCACACATCGTTGACCTTCATGGACTCCATTTCAGATTTCATGGTCTCTAGCCATTTCTTATAGTCACGTCTCTGCATTGCATCCATGTAGGTGAGCGGATCCTCATCGTTTTCATCAAGTTCGACAGGATCGCCGTCCCGGACCAAGAAACCATAGTATCTATCCGGTTGATGTGGTACTCTACCAGACCGCCTTAAGGGTATAGGAACAATGGGCTCTGGATCTGATCTAACCAAATTCGGTTCAGGTTCAGCAGCTTGTGTCGATTTTTTCTCCTGCCGAACTTTCTCAAGTTCGACCTTAGAGGCAACAGTCCCTTCACCAAGGAACTCCTTTTTCAAAAAGATTGCCTTAAGACTGACAAACACCTTTTGCTCATCAGCTAGGTAGAAATAATATCTTTTGGTCTCTTTCGAGTACCCTATGAAATTACACTTGTTAGACCTAGGTCCAAGGCTGTCCGTAATTAAACGTTTAACATAAGCCAGACACCCCCAAACCCTAAGGTGCGAGAGTACTGGCTTACGTCCTATCTATATCTCATATGGTGTTTTGGTTACAGACTTACTCAGAACCCTATTTAGAAGGTAACAAGCCGATTCGAGTGCATATCCCCAGAGGGAGATCGACAGACCAGCAAACCCCTTCATGGACCGAACCATGTCCAACAAGGTCCGATTCCTCCTTTCAGACACACCATTATGCTGTGGTGTTCCAGGAGGAGTCCATTGAGAAAGAATTTCATTCTCCCCAAGATATGTCAAAAAATTATTGGAAAGGTATTCACCTCCTTAATCATATCGAAGAGTTTTAATACACTTCTCAATTTATTTTTCTACCTCATTTCAGAATAGTTTGAATATTTCAAATGACTCTGACTTATGCTTCATTAAGTAGACATACCCATACCTAGATAGGTCGTCTGTGAAGGTTATGAAGTATAAATATCTACCTCTTGCATTTGAGCTCATGGGTCCACATATATCAGAATGTACCAGACCCAAGAGTTAACTGGCTCTCTCACCTTTTTCAGTAAAAGGTGACTTGGTCATCTTCCCAAGAAGATAGGACTCACAGGTTGAAAGTGATTCACAATCACGTACTTCAAAAATTTCTTCTTGAGCTAACCTATTTATCTTGTTCTTGTTGATATGACCTAGCCTATAGTGCCAAAGGTAGACTTCTGACACATTATCTATTCTAGGATGTTTACCGGAGGTTTAAACCACATTAACAGGCTATGATAGTTAGTAAATTTTATAATTTAATTATCCAACAAATATTATAACACCATTCAAAATGATATTGTAAATATTTTTTTTATTAAAAATTGATAACAATTCATGGTCAAAAGGCCTACAGAAATAATATTTAATAAAAAACTTGGACAATAGTGACATTCACTAGAATTACATTACGAGAGTTCATTACAAGGTTCATGATTCCTAAAGCTAGAACTGCAACTTTGCTTCCATCTCCAACGTTCAGGAACCTCTCACCTTCATCAAATCTCCTACTGACCTGCAGACCCTGCATTGAATTGCAAATATGATAAGGGCTTCCGGTATCCAATACCCAGGCAGTAGTATCACAAATAGAAAAGTTACAAGGTGTTATCATATAATTATCTTGCTTCTTCTTCGGCCTGTTCGGGTCCAGGGAGGCAATATATAAAGGATAATTCCTCTTCCAGTGCCCCTGCTTCCTGCAAAAGAAGCACTCCACCTGCTCTGGTCAGGCTTGCACTTCTTGGTCTGACCCTGTGCAGACATCCCAGCATGCGACTGCACCTTCTTATTCTTCTTTTTGTTCTTCTTCCCTTTCTTAAAGGGTCGACGACCAGAAGAAGACCCTCCCACAACATTCACCACTCCTTATGGAGCTGGTGGTCCTTCTCAAAGTTCTGCAGCAACCCCAACAAGCCGTGGTAGTTCACTGTAGGCTTTGTCATTCGGAAATGAGTAAAGAAGGGGAGGAAGGATTTGGGCAAAGAATTAAGGATCGCATCCTTACCGAGCTGCTCGTGCAAGGGAAAGCCCAATTTACTTAGGCACTCAATCATTTCGATCATGTACAGTACATGATCAATGACTGAGTATCCATCCCTCATCCGAGCATTGAAAATAGCACAACTAGTTTTGTGCCTTTCAACATCGTCAGGCGTGCCAAAGGGTCGTTCAATATTTGAAGCATCTTTTACGGCTGGACATTCTCAAACCTACGGCTAAACTCATCATTCATTGCCACCAACATTATGCACCGAATGATGTGTGGTCATTGAGCCACTTTTGGTAAGTATCTCAGACCGTCCCTCTAGCATTCGGGTCTGGCTTCTCAGGTGCCGGATCCATTACTACATAAAGGATCCACTAATGCTCAAGGACAATTTTAATTTTCGATACCAGCTATTGAAATTAGGTCCCATGAGCTTGTCATTATCTAATAATAACCGAAGCTACAGGGTAGTGGCCATAGCTGCATAAAGGAAAACCAGACCTCTATTAGTATATAAATTATTAATATTAAAGACTTGGACTTTAGTCTAAAGTTTCTCCTAGTATTTTAACAAACTAGTAGCCTCAACCTCCAATTCGAAGAATTACTTTAATTTCTTAGTGGGTACTAGAATCCCAACAGACTACACATGAGCCCAACTTTGGTTGGTCAACCCATGTGCATCTATGGGTAGGTTCATAACCAGTTGTTTCTCTAAACAACTTCTAGTAATTAATTTTGTCCCAGAGCCTAATCATAGGCTTTGGCCTCCACTGAAAAGATATGGTTAGGTCCAACCATTAACATGATTTGATTTGATGAATTGGACCAATAAATAATCAGGCCCGACTTTGGTCGGCCAACCTAACCACCATCAGAAAGACTCAACCAAATTATCATACTATGAATGATAATTCCATTAGTCAATAAGCACCAGGCCTTTGGGCCTCCAATGATTATTAAACTAATGGACTCATTATCACTCACTTAATGGGAGGCAATGACTTAGTTATCACTATAACTTAATCATTTTTAGGGATCTAATAATTTTTGAGAATTTTATTAAAGGATAGAAGAGAAGAAATTAACCAGCCAATTTCAATCCTCCCACTGACTTCACCAAGTCAGATTAAAAAGAATTTAATTAAAATTGGCATTAGGAGCACCTAAATCAGTCACACTGATTTACCTAATGACATGGGTGAGTCCTAATCACCAAGTGATCTAATCATAACCTAACTCACCAGGTTGGCCAGGTAAGTGAGATTAGTGGTGGGGATATGCCATTAACTCGTCAGAGATCGAATCAATGTGAGTAGCCTCCACTTAAAAACAACTGGTCAGACTACCGAACTTACCTTAGACACCAACCGGTTTATTAGTTTTAATTTGATCAACTTAGTAAATAGGATTCCATCGCATAGCCATGAATTAAGTCCATCTTGGTCTAGTTAAAGACATGGACCCATTCAACTACAACTATTGGAGTTGAGTCTAGAGTATCCTTGACCTAATCTAATTCAACTTTTGATTAGATTTGACCAATTACTCTAATTTAGTCCATTTCTTTAAGCTAACCTTAGGTCTAACCCAATTATGGACCTAATTCATCTAACCTATTGACCTACAAGTTTATGCAATTGTCATAGATCTTAATTCACAATTCTAGACCAACTAGACAACACTTAATTTTTTAATTAGGTATTTGGGCTGATGGGTCAGGGTTTGGCATTTCAAAAATAATGTTCAAATTTGAAAGGTTTTATTTTCTGTTCACCAAATGTGTTGACTTATTTTACAAATGGATCAGCACATTTCATAAACAGCAATCCTATTGCTAATTACATAACAAAAAATAACTCAATCAAAATAAATCATGAATATTCCTTTAGATCTAATCTAACACATTCATGATAAATTTTATAATTGAACCTTTACAATTAAGTCTTTTCGCTGCTTCGTCTTCATGGGATATAATTACATCGGCAGCCCTACCGCCATAGGAGACCTCATCGAATGGGAGGAGAGGACCTTTAAACCCTTCTTTTCTTCTATGATCGGACGACCATGGAAACTAACCCAATTAGACTACTTGCTACTTGGATCAAGTATATCTAAATATATCAATTTCAAAATTTAAATTTTAAATTTCAAATTTCAAATTTTAAATTTTAAATTTTAAATTTCAAATTTTAAATTTAAAATTTCAAACAAATTTCAAATTTTGAATTTTTAATTTTTAATTTTTAAATTTTAAATTTTGAATTTTGAATTTTAAATTTTAAATTTTAAATTCTAAATTTGAAATTTGAAATTTCAATCAAATTTCAAATTTGAAATTTAAATTTTAAATTTTAAATTTTGAATTTCAAATTTAAACTTTTAGATTATACCTTAATCTACGCATGCAAATGTATATCATATTTTAGAACGTACTCTGATATCATTTGAAGTAAATTTTAGTGTAGGGGTAAAACAATAATTTTAAAATTTTTCAAAATTATAATTTTACAGTAAAAAATATTAATTAATCTAATTAATTAATATGTATTTATCCTATCTAAATATGATATATAGCATACATTTAAATTCGAAATTCAAACTTCTACAGTAAATAATTTACTGCTATGTGTTCAGAACACATTACCTTCATGCAGGTAGTCGATCGCTGCAATCTGATTACTGTCTGAAAGGTCTGATCATTGTAATGCAGCCACACAGTGTATTTGGACTCCACAGATCATCCATACGAAGCTCCCAGTCTGATCGGCTCCTCACGAATGCTAGTTCATTGTAGAGCCCTTTCGATAGTTGATGCTGATCGAACTCCTTTGATTGATGTCTGCCGACTCTTCAGATACTCTGAATCACCAACAAAGATGGTAGAGAAGTTGATGAAGCTCTCCCTGAAGTTTGGTGGGCTCACGACACTCGTAGCTCACCTTCTCACTTCCCGAACCCCCGGTAAAAACCCTAGGTTACTCACTGAAAACCCTGCACCCACTCTTGTTTCTTTTCTTTCTTTTTCTCTCGAAAGTTTTTGAACTTCCTACTCATGCACAAGGCTTCCTCACGCCCACTATTCTCTCTCAAAAAATTTCTTACGCACGCCCCACCTCCCTTTCTCTTTTAAAATAGTGCAAGACGTGTCTTATCCACGTGAAAGGATAAAGATAAGTGGTTGCACACTTGAATTCAAATCAAATTTGAATTCAAATACAAACCAACTCATCCTTATCCACTCTAGGCATGAGAAGAGAGGAGGCATGGCTTCTTCGTGCATGGAGAGTTTACACGAGAAACTCTTTCTCGTGTAAAGCAAGGGGCGCACAAGATAAGGTGGGTGGCGCATAGATTAGTTGGTTGCCCATTCAAATTCAAACATCCTTTGAATTTGAATGGCCAACTAACTTATTTTTACCCAAATAATTGGCACACAAGGGTGGGTGTGGGATGCCTTCTGTGTGGAAGAAAATTTATGAGAAGTTGCTTCTCATGAATTCAAATGGGCGTAGAGAAGTGAGGTGGCGCAGGGAGTTGAATTCAAAAAGTGGTTTGATCATAATTGAACCAACCTAATCAAAATAGATTAAGTACAATTAGACTAAGTTAAACCCAACTTAATTAGGCATATTTAGGATTAATAAAATTCTAATCAAATCAAGAATTGACTAAGCCCAACTCCTGATCAGATCAAGGACCAAAATACCTTAACGATTAGGTCAACACTTAACCTAATCGGGTCAAACCCAACTTAATCCAATTCAATTGGACTTAATCCAAAAATAATTATTCAATCAAATTGAGTTAATTAGTGATCAAATCACAATCGGACATTAGAATTCATCAATATGAAACCCTGATCGAAAAGTCCCAAACCTGTGGGACTTTTGACCCCGGTACCCAAAATGTGTGGAACCCCTGATCAGAGAATTCTAATTCTCGATCACAGAATCTCAGACACTTAGGACTCTTCATCAGTCATCAGATCAGATAGGAACCTCTAATGTGTGTGACCCTGCAGGTTCGATCTTAAGCTGGTAGCACAGGAATCAATTCCTGTACTAATCGAAGTGATCATCTAGCAATGGTACTTGACATTTGGATAGGTCGAATAGTCGCAATCACAACACTCAGAACCTATGTGAATATGGTTACTGTATAATTCATCTCTTTTGACCCCTATGTTTAGGATGACTCAAGGTTAAACTGTCAACCCTGATCAGATCATCCGAATCATGCTCAACTCAAACAGTCCTGTGACTCCTCACTAGGACTACACTGGCCAAGGTTTTGCTAAATTGAAACACAACTGTACATAGCTCCTGAACTGGAGTGGTCAATCCCATCTTGACACACGCACCGACAAGTCAAGAACTTGACTACACCCAGCAGCCTTCCGTCACTGAATTAGAAATTTAGGTAGTCCAGTGCCTAAGTGTAGTGAGTTGCTTGCAAGTCACTATGGCGGTCTCAGGTTGGAGGGAAAGTTATACCCATATCCCATCAGAGCAAATCTTGACAGCAGAAAATGCTTCAGAGTCGATCATGTTCAATGCAGATGTACCCTTACATCTCACCTGTATGCCATACCAGTGTCTCCACACTCCTTGGTTAAGAGAACAACCAACCCATATGGCACACAACGACCTATGCTTGATAAACATTGTTGTCCTTGGTAACAATGTATCATTTGATCGCAAACATGTTTAAGGACTAAATGACAAATCCTCCTTTATCGAGTCTAAATAGTCCTAAGGACTTCACCATAACATAGGAGTTCATTAGAAGATGAAATAATTTATGATGAAAAATATTAAAATAATTTTTATTAATTTATAATTCATGTACTAATACAATAAAGAGCACAACCATCAATAGGCTGATGATTGGCTTTGGGACACTATTCCCAACAACTTTCTGTCAGAGAAATCTAGCTGGAGTCCGATTGCTAAAGAAGTCCATCTGAAATTTATTCGATGTAGAAGCTTATCTAAAGACTGTCTGCTGGGGAGGTCGATTGCATGAGGAATCTGACAGAAGGTCGATCGATAGCGGAATTCAAAAGACATTGTGGAAGTTCGTCCACTGGAGGAGTCTGGAGGATACTGTGGAAGGTCGACCACTAGAGGGGTCTGGAGGGAATTTGTCTGTTGGAGGGGTCTGGTTGGTGCTGTTGAAGATTGATGGCTAGAGAGGTACGAAAGACATCGGAGACAGTCGGTCATTGTAAAAATTTGGCTGCTGGAGCCCGTCCGTTGTAGAAGTTCGTTTGGAATCCATCCGCTGTAGAAGTTCAGATAGAGTCTGGTTCTTGTAGGAGTCCGAAAGGAGGCCGCTTACTGTAGAAACTCAGATGGAGACCGGTTGCCATGGAAGCCCAGATGGAGATCGCTTATTGTGGAAGCTCAGATGGAGTCTGCTTGCAATAGAAGTTTGGAGTAGAAATCTAGCTGCTGAGCCTATCAGTTATAGAAGTTCGTCTGGAATCCATCAGCTGTAGAAGTTCGGACGAAGTCCGATTCTTGTAGGAGCTTGGATGAAATTCGAAAGGCGATCGACCACCATAGAAACTTGGATGGAATCTGGTTACTATAGAAGTCCTGCTGCTGGAGAAGCTCAGACATTGATGAAGTCTGGAAGAAGCTCAGAGTAAAGTCGATCGTGACAGAAAAAAGTCTGGAAGAGATTCAGAGAGTAGTCGACCACTATAGATAATCAGCTATTAGTGAAGCCCAGAGAGCATTTGAAGCAGTCCGATAGATGACTGAAGGAGCTCATTATTGGAGAAGTCAAGAAGTCTGGAGGGTACGATAGGAGTTCGTCCGTTGGAGGAATCTGGAAGACACTATGGAGGGTCGACTGCTTGAAGAGTTTGGATGGTCTGCGGAAGCTCGGACGGTCGGAGGAGTTCAGAAAGATGCCGCACAAGGTCGGAAGCTGGAAGAGTCCTGGGAGGATTGGCCTCTTACGAACTTCGGCTGGAGTTATTTTATACCCAACAGATATGATGGAGTGTGTATGAATGTTATGAGTAGATCAACATGGAATCGATCACTCCAAGTAAGAGGAGATCGCATCCTGTGTATTCTCATTCTTAGATGACTCAAAAAAAATTTTTTGGCCAAAAACAGGAAGGAGATTAGAAAGAGTTTCTAATCCTTCATCATCAGAGTCATTATTGGTTAATTGCGAATTGATATGAATATGTGTTTGAGTTTGACATGATTTCATACTCATGAACATATTCAGGGTGCAGGGATCATCGAAGGATTGAATTGCCTGATAAATTATCACTGAAGGATATATTTGATATTTTTATTAAATTTTACATCTTTTGGATAGTCATGATATGTTACTAGATATCAATCTTGACTAGTAAGTTTGATCAAATTAAAGAGTTTAATTCGATCGTCAATTAGAAAGGATTCTAATTGTTGAACTCGGGTTAGCTCGATTGGACCTAAATCGATTAGATTGAAATCTAATCAAATTAGATTAACTTGCATCTAGACCTACTACTAGCTAGATATGGAACTCAATGAGTCACACACATATAAAAATTGGCTAAAGATCTTTTTGATAAGGTTGATTGGAATTTTGGATTCAATCAGGGTTCCCGGTAAGCATGCTAGCATGTGTGGAAACCCTTGCTCCATTAGAGATTAATTTCATCTCATCCCTTGCTAATTTGCTGACCCAATTTGGTGAGCAATTGGGTCAGGTCATGCCATCTGGAAGCAGCCAAAAAAGGGGTACCACATCCCATGTTAACGCCAAAGACCAAGAGTCCATGTTAAGAAGGAGTCTTGGCACAAATAAGAAGAGCGCACGTGCTCTTTGGTTTTGGCATGCAGAAGGACCAAGAGTCATTCTTCTTTGGGTCTCTAATTTTTATGGCAATAAGATCAGATCTTAAACAACCTAGCATGCAATTTGAAGTGTAAAAAATCAGTTGGATTATGCATGGAATTTTTGCTGGAACCCTGCTGCACGAGCGAGAGGTCTTCTAGATGTGCGAAGAGATGTGAAGATTCCTTCTGTTTAAGGAGTCTTAGGTTGAAATTTTATCTATTATTTTTTCCTGATAATGATCACATTTAAATGTTGATTACGTGTGATTAATCTAGAAAATAATCAGATGATGGAATGTTGCCTTTGATGCCCTTTTCTGGGCGTAAGCATGCGTGATAGAGAGAAGGCACTCGCACATCTCTCTGATGAAGAGTCCTTCTCTGGTTTAAACTCTTATCCAAATGGGGCATCACTTGCTGATAGCCTTCCCATTTGAATCAATGATTACATGGCAAAAATTCACACAAATCTGGGATTAGAAGAGATGCCAAATGCATCTTTTTCTGGGCGTGTGCGTGTGAGAGGAAATTAATCGACGTATCACACCCTGAAGAGTCCCTTTGTCTAAAGACTCTCAGATATGTGATATAAGGACTTGATATGGCTTTCCAGATAAGTTGTGTCTTTTCTATTGGCACCCCATATAGTGCTATAAATAGGAGATGGTAGATGGATTGATCACTTAATTCTTACATTTCCTACCCACTCTCTCTCTCCCCCTCTTACAACTCTAGGGTTTAGGACAAAGGCTTGTTCTTTTAAGACAAACCTATTCCTAATAGCTCTAAGAGTTTAAGAGGTTCAAAAAAATGTGGTTAGGTCTAGTGGGTGGTTCTGAGAGGCTCAGACTCAGGTCTGATCGACTGGTGGCTAGTTGAGTTCTAAGGGCTAGAACTCTTGAAGCAAGGTGAAGGAAGAGCGTTGTCTTTGATCTAAATTTTGTGTGGCTTACTATTGGAGAGTGGATATTTGAACACCTTATGAAAATTTAGATTAGTACTACAGGTATTCTTTTTATCTAAGTTTAATTCAATTATACTTTGATTGATATGGTCAAGGATTTCTGGGCATTAGGGTTTTCGATGCATTAGGTATTTTGAATGAAAATTTTAAACACCTAACTCTTCTACTGCACCACCAAAATCCAACACTTTGATTGTGAAATAGAGTGGGCGATAACCACTTTAGCATGGGAAACATTTAGAGAAAAATATTTTTGCATGATGCTTTAAGGCATGGAGAGGTTAGTTGGCCCAAGGGAGAAGTCCAACCTAGTTTGGACTCTAGGTAATTTTCAATTTTAGATCCAAATCAAATCCAATTTGATTTGATTCAAATAAATTTATGAATCTAATCTAATTAGATACTGAACTATCTCAATTAAATCTTAATCAAATCAAAAATTAATTGAACTCAAATCCTGATCAAATCAGAAATTTATCTTCCTTAACGATTAAGTTATCTAATAACCTAATCGATTTAAACCTAACTGAATCCAATTCAATTAGACTTGATCCGATTCTCTTTGCTTAATCAAATTGAGCTAATCAGTAATCTAATTACTAGTTGATCCTCTCATAATTTATAAGATCTTAGTGAATTAGTTTATTATAATTTTTGCATAAGGTTAATCATCAATCGAATTGATGATTATACCATTAAATGATTCTCAATCATTGATCAGCCACATGATCAGTTAGAAACTTTTTTTGAGTGTGACCCATTGGTTTGAACTAAGCTAATAGTACAGAAATAAATTTTTGAACTAATCGATGTAGCCATCTAGCAATGGGACCTGACATCCGGATAGGTAGAATAATGGCAAAGTAACATTCAAGAACCTACTAGCATATGGTTATTGTATAATTCATCCCTTTGATCCTAATATTCAAGGTGATCTAGGATTTAACTGAAAGAAGAGTGCCCTACAAGCAAATCATATGTATGTTGTGATGAAATTTTTCTTTATAATTTATCAACTCATGTAATGATATTTATTATTTGATAATAAAATGAGGTATTGATTCATCATTTTAGCTGCATCTTATTATATCTTAGATTATGATCAACACCAAAAAATTAGGATAATAATTTTAGGAGACATGAATGGATCATACCAGTGATATCTAAAATTTTAAAATCCTACCCTTAAATATTCTTGATCGTGGGAGCATTGAGTTGGGGATAAGTGTTCTGAAAAGATTGGCACATCCTATATATGCTTGACAGAGAGGGTAGTTGATCTCATAAGCCACTTGTGTAGGGATACTAATACAAAAATATGAGTGCTCATTTAGATATGAGTCCACTGAATTGACTCGACGACAGGAAACATCTTATGGAAGCCTTACTTGCATGTCAAAGATGGTTCTCTAAGTGGGAGTTATACAAGCGATCCTTAGACTTAAGATCACCATGGAATCTTATGCATATAAATCTATATTTTGGTTTTTACTCAGACATGGTATTAAGATGTATATGGGATGTTCTGGATATGGTGGAGTGTATATGAAGGTTATGAGTAGGTCAACATGGAATCGATGCAGGGATGATCGAAGGATTGAATTACATAGTAACTTACCACTGAAGGATATATTTGATATTTCTATCAAATTTTATATTTTTTGGATAGTCATGATATGTTGCTAGACATCAATCTTGACTTGTAGATTTAATCAAATTAAAGAGTTTAATTCAATCTTCAATTAGAAAGGATTCTAATTGCTGAACTTGGGTTAGCTCGATTGGACCTAAATCAGTTAGATTGAAGTCTAATCAAATTAAATCAACTTGCATCCAGACATACTGCTGGCTAGATATGGAATCCAATGGGTCATGCATATAAAAAAATTAGCTAAAAAACTTTTTGATAAGATTGATTAAAATTTTGGATCCAATCAGGGCCTCTGGTAAGCATGCTAGCACGTGTGAAAATGCTAGCTCCTTGGGAGATCAATTTGGTCTCATACCTTGCTAATTTGCTAACATAATTTGGTAAGCAATTGGGTTAGATCGTGCCACTTGGAGGCAGCCCCAAAAAAAGATGCCTAATGAAAAAATAATACCCTACAAGCCAATAGCATATGGGATACGAGAGAGTGTTTTCTATAATTTATCTTTCAGACTCATATAATTGATATTAATATTATTAATAAAATGGATATTTTTAATTCATTACATATTGTATCTTATTATTTTTAAGATTATAATGAACCCCATAGATTTGAATAATGATTTTATGATCGTGATGAGATCACAGTAATGAGACCTAAAATCTTGATAGCCATGACCTAAAATATTCTCAGTCATTGGTTCATTGAGACAGAGATCAATAATTTCGATAAGACTGGCATGTCGTATGTATGCTTAGAGATGAGGGTGGTTGATCTCACAACCACTTGTGTGGTGACACTAATATAAGGATGTGGGTGTTCATTAGAGAATGAGTTCACCGAATGGACCTGTGAGAAAATATCTGATGGAGTATTATTTACATGTTAGCTGATGATTCTCTAGTGGACGTTGTGTAAGTGAGCTTTTGACTTGAGATCATCATAGTACCTTATGTACATGAATCTATATTTTGGTTCACTTCCTAATTTGGCTCATCAATCCTTGTATAGGGTGTTTTAGATGTGGTGAAGTATGCATGAAGGTTGTGAATGATCAATAAAAGATCAGTCACTCCTAATAAAGAGAGCGAATATCCTATGTGATCGCATAGGTCAATGATTCTGGAAGACTTTGGCCAAAACAGGATGATAATTAGAAAGAAATTTTTAATATATTATCAATTGAATCATCACCTTCTGATCGAGATATATATAGATAAGCAATTGAGTTTGACATATTTTCATACCTATAGCTCATCTGGGATATTGTTTGACAGAAAGATTGAATTACACGGTAACTTGCCACTGAAAGATATTTTGATAATTTTTTATCAAAATTTTATATCTTTCAGATAGTCATAACACATTGTTAGATATTAATTTTAAGTTGTAGACTTATCATAATTAAAAGAGTTTAATTCAAAAATTAATTAGGAAGAGTCCTAGTTGATTGGGACTCTTTGGCTGATCTAATCTGATTGGATTAGGATTACATCGAGAGTCTGGGTCCACTCTTGGTTAGCTTGAAATCCAATTGATTACACACTTTGAGATTTAATCTTGATCTGATTTAATTAAAATTTAATATAAATTTTAAGAATTAATTTGGTATGCTAGCATATTGTATTAACCCAAGTTCCTAAATTGGTTCAGTTCAAAGTGTTTGAGCTAAACTAGACCAATTGTCTTTGACCTAACAGGATTAGATCCAATTTAATTGGGTTCTTATCTAACTTGAAATAGTTTCAAATGTGGAAGGAGTCCTCTGTGCCCCCCAGGTTTCACACCAAAATAAAATTACCGCCCCCTCTTAATTAATGTGAATAAGGTGAAGAGTCCTTCTTAATGAAGGCTCTTATCTTATCCTATCACCAAGTATTCTCATCCAGAACCTTAATGAATTCATTCTGATTTTACATGAGGAATTTATGGGGCATAGAAGAAAAGTAGTTCTTCTATGTGAATGCTCTCCTGTGCCAAAAAATAATTCACAGTGATTTATTTCATCATGTGAGAAGGTGGAGCGCCAAAGATTGGCGCCCCTTGGTCCTCCCTCACATCCCATGGTCACCTATTTATATGGGGAATCCCATGTGGACCAGGTGCTTGATTTTGGATGAAAATTAGAGCTATGTGGCATGTAAAAGAGATAAAAAAAATATGAAAAAATTTGAGATAAAAGGTAAGGAAAAATTGAGAGGCAAAAGTTGTAAGAAGGGTGGTGAGAGAATTAGCAAGTATTGCTAGTTAGCCCTAGGATTTGATTTTTCCACATGTTGGAGCCCAAAATCAAATCTTAAGTTATGAGATATTTGTAGAGTGTCTTCTTAGCATGATTCTAATGAAAAGATTGAAGATGATTGGATTTTGGTGTGATCGTTCTTTGAGTTCGAACCTAATAATATTCTTGAGAAGATAAGGCTGCAACAGCACACCGGTTAGGAAGAACCTTGGCCAACTTTTATGTGGATCACTGTTGGAGGGCTTCTACTTTGGAGTCTCATGGAGATCACCATTATGACATATTTTTTTTTGATGAATGTATAAAATTCTATCCCTTTGCATGCTTGTTTTATTTTGATCGACATCGGCAAGATGATTCTAGGATTTGAGTTTCAGCTCGATAATTTTAACTGGTAAAGCTATTGATTTATTTATTTTAAAATTTTTAAAAATTAATTTCTACTATGTGACTGAAACTCAATAGTGGTATTAGAGTCACTCTTGTTAGATTCGATTAAACAAATACAAAGTTGTAGTATGGAATTGTTCTTATTCATATATTGTCAAAAATATTACATCAATTTTTAGCATCGATCTTTAAAATTAAAAATTATTTTTAACTTTATATGAACCATGAATTTAAATTTTAATTATTAAAATTATAAATTTATGATAATTTATAATTTATTGTTTCATGGTTGCTAGATGCTTAAATCAATTTATGGTTAAAAGTGTTATGCATGCCTAATTTGATTAGGATTTGCTTTCTTATTTGATATGCTTGACATATGTTAAGTCATTTTATACACCCTTATATGATTTTTGGCATGATTATATGATTGTTATTATGACTTATAAATGTATACTAAATTATATAATATGTTTAGCATATTTTATGTAATTATAGTGAGGATGTGCTGAGACCAGTTCAAAGATCCTCTTAAAAATTATATTAAGTTGTAATGTCAGGATTCACATTCAATTCAAATGTCAAATTATTTAATCAATTGGTGTCTAAAAAAGTATAAAAGGTGGTTTTCTAATTAGGTTCATATGCTGGCCTAACCAACTTTGTTGATATTTAAGAAAAGCTTTGGGGAGCCTCCCACCTACTGACCTGGCCAATTTGATCTTATTGAATTTCGAACTAAGATTGATTAGTGATGTAGACACTACAAGGGACTTTCTTCAAACTTGGTCAATAGAGTATATCAAGATCTTAGTGAGCTTGTTGTGCTATCCATGAGGCTTACTATAGAAATTGATATGATGTTGACTAAGTGCATATTGATGCTTATGGCATATTTGATCAGTGTTGCTTTGTTGTGCCATCCACAAGGACAGCATTGTTTAAGTATGACTATATGGGATTGAAGGGTTAACTTAACTATAACACTATAGTTTGTTGTGCTATCTACAAAACTATAAGTGATCTAAAGGAAAGAGAGAAAAATATTAAGAATTGTATAAAGTATAATTGATAAAGAATTACTTACTCTTGAACTCATGAATGCTTGTTGTGCTATCCACAAGGTGTTTGTGAGGAATAGAGATCTCAATCCCATTAAGAAACATAATGATATTTCTCATTTTTTATGCTTGAGGGTTATGAAGTTCGTTAAAATAGTGGGAGACACAATTAGATAAAAGTCTTAATCTAGTTGTGCATGTCATCATGAGTTATCCGCTCATATTGTGTTCTTGTTATTGTACATTAGCTGCACATATGGCATTCTCACTATCACTTAGAGACATACTAGATGCAAACAAATTGATCGGATCAAACTTTATGGACTAATTGAAAAATTTAAAAATTATTCTCACTTAGGAGAAAGTCTTTTACATATTGGATACACCTGCACCTGATACGATCGGTGAAGATGATTTCGAGGAGAAAAGGGCCACATATAAGATTTGAAAAGATGACAGTGTGACTGTTAAATGCATCATGCTTGCCTTGATGAGCAATGAGCTTCAGAGGCAATATGAAGACATGGATGTTTCCTCTATACTCCTTAATCTTAAGGAGTTATATGGAGAACAAAATCGAACTACTAGATATAAAATATCTAAGCAGTTGTTCCATAACCGCATAACTGAAGGCAGCTTTGTGCAAACACATATCCTGAAGATGATTGATTTGATCACTCATTTGGGATAATTAGATTTTATCATGGATGGTGAACTTAGCCAGAATTAGATCCTACAGTCTCTCCCTGACTCTTTCTCTCAGTTTGTCATAAATTACCATATGAACAAACGAACATCAGCCTACCTGAGCTACTGAATATATTGAAAACAGCAAAGTGCCATTTCAAGAGCGAAAAGGCTCTGATTCTTCTTGTTGATAATATCAACAAGAAGAAAGGCAAGAAAAATTTTAAGAAAAAGCTAAACACTAAGGCTGACATCTTCAAGAAGAAGGTGAAGAAGGTCTCCACCAAAGGTAGTTGCTATCATTGTGGCAAGGAGGGGTACTGGAAGAGGAATTGCAAGGAATACCTTGCAACTGTAAAACAAGCAAATATTGCTAAAGATTTATATATGATACAAACTAACTTATCAATAAGTATATCAATTTCAGATTCTTGGGTATTGGATACGCCCTGCATCTAACATCTTTGCAAATGATTGTAGGGTCTGCAGAAAATAAAAGATCTGAATAAAAATGACTTCGAGCTGTTTGACGCTGGTAGAGAGTCCATTCAAGCTGAAACTATGAGAACCAAGATTTTGAAGTTGCCTTTCGATAAAATTTTGAAATTGAAGACCTTTAATGTATTCCTAATGTCGTTAGAAATATAATTTCGATACCATTTATTGGGAAATGTGTCCCAATATAAATCATTAGATGATTATGCTCCTCCTGTAAGTTGTATATGAATTTTTATTAATAAAATTTATTTGATATTTTTATTACAAATTGACCATCTTGGAACTTCTGTATTGTAATGAAATCCTCAGGACTATTATTAATCGATAAAGAAAGATTTGTCATTAAGTCCTTAAAATTATTGACGACCAAATGATATACTATTACTAGGATGATAGTGATATCAAGTGTAGGTTGTTGTGTGCCATATGAGTTGGTTATTCTCTTAACCAAAAAGTATGGAGATACTGTTATAGCATACAGATAAAATGTAGGAGTACATTCGCATCAAACGTGATAATGTGCCAAGCACTCTACTGTCAAGAGTAGCTTATGAAGGGTATGGATATAAGTGTCTCTCCGATCTGAGACCACCATAGTGACTTATAAGTAACTCACTATACTTTAGTATCAAACTATCTGAGTTTCTAACTTAGTGATGAAAGAATCTTAGGTACAGTCAAGTACTTATCAAGTCGGTGTGTGAGTCAAGATAGAATTGATCTTTTTGAATTGGTTGGAGATATACATCAGTGTATTTTAATTTAGCAAAATCTTGACCAGGATAATCTATGAGATAGATTTGAAACATTGGAATATAATGTGGTCGACTTAATTAGGGTTGATAGTTAAATCTTAAGTCACCTTGAGCATTTGGGTCAAAGGGATGAATTATATGGTAACCATACGTCAGTCGGTTCTAGAAGGTTGCTTTGCAACCCTTCTATCCATCCGATCATCAGGTCATCATTGCTAGATGGATACATCGATTGGCATAAAAAGTTATTCTTATACTACCAGCTTAGGTTCAAACCTATGGGATCACACGCATTAGAAGATTTGGTCAGATCTGATGGTTGAAGAGTCCAATTGGATTGTGACTCTGGTGAAGAGTCCTACTTGGACTCGGACTCTCTAGGAGTGTCCCACTGAGACTGAAATTTTATCATTTATGGAGAATTAATTGGTAATTAGATTATTAATTGACTAAATTTGATTGAGTAAAGAGCTTTGGAACAAGTCTAATTGAGTTAGATTCAGTTTAACTCAGATTGGGATTGATATGATCAAATCCGATTACAAGAGAAATTTGATCCTGATTCGATCAAGATTTGGACTCGGCTAATTCTTAATTGGGTTAGAAATTTGATGAGATATTTAAATTTTTAATTAAACTAGATTTATTTCTATCAGTGATTTCAATCCATATTTGATTTGTATTAGAATTGAATTAGAAATGAAGAGTCCAAGTCAAACTAGGACTCTATCCTTATCTTTTGCACCACATTTGGAACCATGCCAATTTCTCCACATCTAATTGGATTTGGGTTGTGATTTTTGGCATCATCAGAGAGAATCCAATAAGGATGGTTGGCTATAGCTGATGAATCATAATATTATCTCTTGCCTAATTTGAATGCGATTCGAATTAGAAATAAGATGCAGACTAGGAAAGAAATTTTTTATATATGATATATTTTTAGAGCTATATTATTTATTTTATTATTTTTCTTGAGGAATCCTTTAGTATGTGAGATTTTTTCTTCTCCACATCTTAATAATTTTTTTGGAATTTTTGGGGATGCCAAAAAGGGTTTTGGCACTGATTCATGGCATCCTTTCTTGGAAAGTCCTAATTCCTAGTCTATAAAAGGGGACCCCTCTTTTGGACATCTCATGATCAAATTTCTTATAGATTTTTTATTTCTAGAGCCTCTTCTCCTCCTCCTTTCTTCCTCCTTCAAATATCCTATCACTTTGGAGTGTCCAAGGTATTTGTAGAAGAAGGAAGAGGTCAACTATCGAAGTTGTTCGCAGACTAGCATCTTCGAGCCCCTGATCTACGCCAGTCTTCACATGAAATTTTTTATAGAGGCCAGATGACTTTATGTGGCTATGAGTAACCTAAGAAACACCCTCTCTAATATTTTGATTAGAGAAGATCAAGATTAAAATTTATTTGATAACGATCTCTAACTTATTTTGATTCTTATGGTTGATCTAATAGTTAGATCTAGAATTTCTGCATCGATGAGATCGATGTGATTTTTATTTTTAGATCTAAAGTATATATTTTTTATATTAAAAATTTTAATATGATAGTTTAATATTAGATCTTATAAATATAATTAGAATTAAATTATTTAATCTATTATTTTTGCTGCATAAAATTTTTTAATTGCACGTATTGCACTATCACAATTTTTTTTTTCAATTGGTATCAGAGCCAGATTATTTTGATATGCATAGATCTAATTTTTTGTTATTAGATTTGATTATTTATAATTTATATTAGATCTAAATTATTTTATTTTTAGATCTAATTATTATTTATTTAGATTAGATATTCTGAGTAGTAAAGTACTCGGATTGGATAATCACCAGGCCGTCCGATCATAAGAGCAAGTAGGATTTCATGACCCTCTCCTCCCATTCAATCGGGTGCTCTTCATGGCATGTAGGGGTGCCACTGTGAGGTTCCATGAAGAAGAAAGTAAAAAGAGAAAACTTACTTTCTTGTAAAATCCTAGATCTTGATGAAGGGAAAAACGTCTTTTTTCTGTGTAGGATCTTCCAGACTTCATCAAATCTGGGGTGGAATAGATTTTAAATTTTTTATCCTATGCTATTTTAGATCTAATGTCTATTAGATCTAATTTTATTACCTAATATTTTAATTTCAAAATTAAATATAAAAGTATGAGAAACATAGACATACCTCAAGGGTAATCTAATTACCCTGTAGATGATTGCAGCACTGCCTGAGGTTCTGATGTAGCCATGCAAGCACCTGGCCTCTACCAGTATCCACTCAGGTAGGATCTAGAACATCTTCTCCTCATGATTCCATGCTCCAAAATCAGATCTAAATCTGATTAGGAAGATCTTCAAAAGTCTTTCTGAAGTTGGAGCAGCAGCCTGTCGAAGAAGTCCTGCAGCCTTCTGTTCCAGGCATCACCATGCCTTGCACCTATGCCAGATGAACGTCCAACTTCTTGGACGTGAAGAGGGGAGAAAGAAGAGCAGGGGAGGATGTGGAGAAGAGGGGAGGGGGTGGCAGTCAATGAGTTTTTGGAACAAAATAAGTTCTGCCCCGAAACCCTAGGTGCAGCAGGGTTTATATAGACCCTGTATGCTACGTAGTGCCACATCATTCGATCAATCAAAAAATTTCAATAAATTTTGAAAAAATTTTGATTGGTGGAGTGATGTCATCTGATCATATCAGATAAGAATTCCCATGTTCTCTCCTATGTTGGCGCCAACAATAGATAGGCTCAAATAAGGTGGCGCCAAAGAGTCCAAGTTTATCAGGACTCTTTGGTTCTTATCCATTTGGGGCACCCACTTAAATTCAATTGGGCTCATGCTATAATCTAATTATGGCACCCAATTTGATTAGGTTTAGGTATATGGACACTCCACAAAAATCCTCCAATAAGTCCTCTTCAGTTTAAGACCCATATGTCAACTTTTGACAGATGTCCTAAAATGAAATTGGCAGGTGCTAGAAATTAGCAGGTGTTGTCTTAAATTCATCTCATGAATTAAGACAAACCTTTTCTAAGCTGGACAAGCTTTATTTAAACTAAGAAAAAACTTCTCAAGGTTCTCTGGATGAGCTAGATCATATTTGGCTCAGTAGAGACAGAAAAAATTACACGAGGAGAAAGTTAGGCTCAATCGAGTGCTAGCACAATTTCTTTGAACCTAATTGGATCTTATCCAAATCAATTGGGCTAGCCAATTGATGATATCCAGACCCTAACCCTTGTTTGTGTGACCCAGTTAGGTTCAATTCTATATGGTAATGAGACATGTCGTGATCTCATCATCAACATCATCGAAACTCCTTTCGATGGATCAAACTCTTCTGATTCAGATAATTAGAATGATCGATCATCAAAATCATTCTAATTACTCTCAAAATCAGCCAGTGACACCTAGCAGTATATGGTGGCAACCCATCAAAACTGAAGATGAACCTCTCGATGTAGCTACCTGTGTGATTGAGTTCCTCTATCATGAGTCCCGACTGAATTAGGGTTAAGGTGAACTCGTCAAACCCAACATCAGTCATATGAATCAATCGATCGATCTGAGTCCGATGTGAAACTCCAATGGAAAACTCTTTTCCATTATTTCACTTTGCCATGGCCATGGGCTTAAGGACTCGATCTTTCGATTATCATAGGACTACTCCTCTCATCTACCGAGGTTGATAGATCCCATCTTGATGCGATCTGGTTCCTATAATGAATATGCTACAGCCAACATACACCTCAGGATTTCGGATAGCTAGGAGATCGAGTTATGGTGTAGTCAAACTATAACACACTCAAGGTGAACCGACGATGCACCTCAGGTCAAAGAACTAGACACACAACTGCAGCATCGAGCTAGTCATCGATGAGAAGGTAGATTTCCTTATGACTGCTCGAGGTGGTCACGCTCAGTACTCTCGTTCTCAACGAATACCTGTACTCTCACTCTGATGTCTCCACACCGTAGACTCAAGACTCATCTACCTTAAGAAAGCGATCGTACACCAACCTTCCAGATCGATCACCATCCTCATGATGATCCTATGGTCAGGAGCAGTTTATGAATTAGTTATGTAAATTCATGCCTTAAATTTTTATCTCTTAAAAATATGAATTAACATTCCCACTAACTCAAAGGATGTATCACAGACACAATGTGATAGAAGAATAACCCTTTTATTCATTTATAGTCAAAATTATAATTTTGCCCTTAGATATGTACATGAATGTGTCAGCCAATCTGGCATCTAGGGCACACATCTAACAAACTCTCACTTGACCTAATGCCAATTGGCTATATATCTTAGTCCCATCTTCTCAAGGTGGGCTTTGATCTTCTATTGGCCCAATGGCTTAGTCAGCGGGTCTGCCACATTATCTGTGTAGTCGACTCACTTGACCTCGACATAATCCTTTTCGAGTTAATCACAGATCAGATGGAATCACCGCTCAATGTGCTTGGACTTCTGGTGAGACCTTGACTCTTTAGCTAGGGCTATGGCACCATTATTGTCGCTGTAAAGAGGGATGGCATCCGATGACATCACTTCAAGCTCTACGGCAAACTTCTTATACCAGAATGCCTCCTTCGTAGCTTTCGATGCAGCAATGTACTCTGCCTCCATGGTGGAATCTGCAATCACCATTTGCTTGGAACTCTTCCAGCAACTGTACCACCATTACAAATGAACAGACTCCCAGATGTCGACTTTCGATCATCTATATCAGACATAAAGTCTGAGTCTGTATATCCCTGAATCTGGAGTTCTCCATTCTTAATGACTAGAAATATATCCTTAGTCCTTCTCAAGTACTTAAGGATACATTTCACAGAAGTCCAGTGCTCTTCACCTGGATTCGACTGATATCTGCTTGTGACACTCACAGCATAGGCTATATCAAATTGTGTACATAGCATAGCATACATGAGGCTCCCTATTGCCGAAGCATAAGTGATCTTGCTCATGCGTTCAATCTCCTCAGGTGTGCTAGGGCACATCTTCTTGGAGAGATGAATGCCATGTCTAAAAGGCAATAAATCTCTTTTGGAGTTTTCCATGCTAAACTTCTTCAGCACCTCCTCTATGTACATCTTTTGTGAAAGTCCCAGCATCCTATTTGGTCTATCTATATAGACCTTAATACCCAGTATAAAGGATGCCTCTCCTAGATCTTTCATAGAGAACTCCTTAGACAACCATATTTTGACTGAGGTCGACATGGGAATGTCATTTTCAATTAGGAGGATGTCATCCACGTACAATACGAGGAAAACAACTGTGCTCCCACTGATCTTTTTGAACACACATGGTTCCTCCTCATTCTTGATGAAACCAAACATTTTGATCACATCATTGAAACGAGTATTTCAACTCCGAGATGCTTGCTTAAGTCCATAAATGGACCTTTGCAGCTTGCAGACTTTGTGATCAACATCACTGGATGTGAATCCAAGTGGCTGTTCCATATAGATATCTTTCTCAAGATGTCCATTTAAGAATGCCGTTTTTACGTCCATCTACCATATTTCATAATCGAAATAGGCTGCAACAGCAAGCAATGTGCAGATGGATTTTAGCATGGCTACGGGCGAGAAGGTATCCTGATAGTCAATACCTTCGCGCTGACTATAACCTTTCGCTACGAGCCTAGCCTTGAATGTCTCCACATTTCCATCTACACCTATCTTTCTCTTGAAGATCCATTTACACCCAATAGGTACAATACCTTTAGATAGATCTACCAAGGTCCAGACTTGGTTTGAGTGCATTGAGTCAATTTCTGATCTCATTGCCCCTAACCATTTCTCAGAATTGATATCTGATATCGCCTCATCATAGGTCTTGGGATCATCACCATGAACCCCATTTCCCGTGAGGAATATTTTCTCTACATCCTCTTGTATGGTACCTAGGTACCTTTTAGGAGGACGGGAAACCCTAGTCGATCTACGAGGTGGAAGAGGTTGTGTTAGGACTGGTTCTAATTGATTGGGTTCCTCAGGTTCTTTAGCTCGTTGCTCTTGGGAGACATTCTCCTTGAGCTTAATTATTCTTCCGATGCCACCATCTTGAATAAACTATTTTTCAAGAAAAATAGTATTTGAACTCACAATCACATTGTGATCTTCCGAAATATAAAAATAGTATCCTAATGACTCTTTAGGATATCCTATGAATAGAGCTCTAAAAGACCTGAACTCTAACTTGTCTGTCTGCTGTCTCTTGACATGAGCCAGACAATCCTAAATTCTGAGATGATTCAGACTTGGCTTCTTACCATGCCATATCTCATACGGTGTGGTAGGAACGGTTTTAGAGGGAACCCTATTCAATACATAAATTACTGTCATGAGACAATGTCTCCAAAAAAAATCAGGAAGGTCCATGAAGCTCATCATGGAACGGACCATATCTAATAGGGTCTGATTTATCCGTTTTGAAACCCCGTTGAGTTGAGGCGTTCCAGGTGGAGTCCATTGTGAGACTATGCCATTGTCCTTAAGATAGTCTAGGAATTTTCGACTAAGGTATTCACCTCCTCGATCTGATCGAAGAATCTTAATGGGCTTTCCTGTTTGTTTTTCTACGTCATGTCTGAATTCTTTGAACTTTTCAAAGGCTTCAGACTTGTGTTTCATTAGAAACACATACCCATACCTAGACATATCATCGATAAAGGTAATGAAGTAGACAAAGTTGCCTCTAGCTGGCACATCAAATGGGCCTCACACATCCGTATGTACTAGGGCAAGTAGGTCTGTGGCCCTTTCCCATGTCCCACAAAAGGGAGCTTGGTCATTTTACCTTGAAGGCATGATTCACAAACTGGATATGACTCGAAAGTCAACGGACTCAGTAGCCCAGATTTCTCCAATTTGTTAACCCTATCTTCTGCTATATGACCTAGCCTTAGGTGCCACAGATACTTATCATTTAGACTATCTCTAGGCCTTTTAATTCTATGGCATTCACATTTTGCTCAATATTAAAAACAGATACATCAACATGTAACTGATAGAGACCATTAATAACAAAATCATTTGCAACTTTATTATTTTCATAAAAAATATTACAATGATCCTTATGAAAGCTAATCACGCCTTCTTGTGCTAAACATGAAATAGAAATCAAATTTCTGCTTACTGCAGGCACATAATAACAGTCTCTTAAAACTAAATCTAATCCTAACGGTAATTACAGAGGGTAGGTTCCCATGGCCACGGCAGCAACTCTTGCTCTATTTTCGATGCGCAAGATCATCTCCCCATCCCTCAGCCTCCTGCTCTCCTCAAGATCCTGCATAGAAGTGCACAAATGAGCACTAGAACTAGAGTCAAGCACCCAACTGGATGCAGAAGAAACCGTAAGGTTAGATTCGATAATGAGCATACCTCCAAAAGGACCATCCTTCTTGTTCTTCAGGGTGGCCAGGAACTGAGGACAATTCTACTTCCAATGGCCTTCTGACTGACAATGGAAACACTTTCCCTTTTCAGAAGCCTTCTTCTTCGATCCTGTCTTCTTGTTCTTGCCATCCACCTTCTGCTTCTTCACATTCACAGACTTCTTTTTCTTTCCAAAAGATTTTCTCTTGGAAGAAGTCTGCTCCATAGTAAGAACTGAGCCTTTTGAACCTTTCATTGAAAGCTCAGCCATAACCAGCATATTCATTAACTCGGCCAAGTTACATTGCATCTTATGCATATGAAAGTTCATGATGAACTGACCATATGCATCGGACAAGGACTGAAGGATCACATCAATCTAAAAATCCTTATCTAAGATGATATCGAGCTTCTCAAGCTCTTCAAGATCCTTGATCATTGTCAAACAATGATCTTGGACTGACTGCCCATCATGCATCTTGACCTTAAAAAGTCTTTGACAGACTTGATACTTGGCTGCATGACTCTGTTCACCAAACAACTCTTGTAGGTGAGCAAACATTTGGTGGGTAGTCAAAATATTTTTATGTTGGCACTGCAAGTCATCAGACATTGCATCTAACATGTAGTACCTGGCTTTGTTATCATCGTCCGTCCACTTTTCCAGAGACGCTCTCTGTTCAGCAGTCGGACGTGCTGGCATGGCAAGTGGGTCCTGGTCCAAGATATGAGTCAATTTTTTAGAACCCAGAATAATTCTATAGTTCCTCAACCAGTCCTTAAAATTTGGTCTAGTCAGTCTATGAGTGTCTAGAATTTTGGTCAGGGGGTTTGAGGCAGACATGTTTCCTGTAGAGAGTCGAAAGTTTCTAGTTAGATTTTGTAATCAGACTCAACCAATTTGTTTAGGCTTTTCATTTTTAAACAAATTAGGCTCTCACTATTTTCTCAGATCCCTACACTCCCTTGGTAAAGATGTGAAAATCTCCATGATTAGTGATTTCTAGTGGGTGGTGCGGTCTTACCGACTTGCTCATCACCTCACCTAACAGTTATTGGTGATGGGTCAACTGATGAGTGGACAACTCTTGTCCAATGATTCTCTAATCATGGTGCACCCAAAACTTGATCACTAATTCATGAAGCTCACTGTATCTGGGATATTGCTCCAATCCTTAGTTAAGCCAAACCCACCATTTGCACGAACTAGATTCCTGATTGGGTCCCTCACCGTATCTGAAATATTGAGCCCAACCCATCCTCTAATCCATAGTATCCAATGCCTAATGGACATGGTTGCATCTTTTCGGTGCAACTGAGCCATTGTAACCAGCCGAGAACAATCAACCCCGGAAAAGGCCCGCACATCCACAATGGTGGAAGACCTAGACTTAATATTTTCTTAGAGAGATTTGATTTAGGTCTCTTTAAACTTTACTTGACATAGTTATAATAATTATGACTAACCTAGTGGCATGGGTTAGCTCGAATTGTTAGCCACCTCAAATCAGAACTGGGTCGACATATATGGCCAGGTAAGTGAGATCGATGGAAGGGATATGCTATTAACTCGATAAGAATGCATTCGAGTTGAGTAGCTCCCAATTAAAAACCAATCGATCACATCTATCGAACTTACCTTAGACACCAAATTGTCGAACCAGAACTAATTGGGTTAGCCTACAATCCAGACTCTAACTTCTGAGCCAAATTAGGTCTTAACATGATCGAGTCACATCTAAATGTGATTCGACCTTGATCCAGAGTTATTCCTATTAGGCTGGTCAATTATTAGCTTTCATGATCCCACCTAACCAACTCTTGATTCAATTTGATCAACCACTAGACCTAATTGAGCTACACAAGCCCGAACTCAATTTTATGAAAATGTCTTAGATCTGAAATTCTCAATTTTAGACCTAATTTAATTTCATAAACTTAATACATTAATTAAGTTTGGGTTCATAAACAAAGCATGTATAATAAATCCTAGGGTTTCAAGATCTAGGATTTTGTAGAAAAGTAAGTTTTTATTTCTGATTAAGGATGAACGCGCGGCACCCCTACACGTCATATGAATGCCCCATTGAATGGGAGGAGAGGGCCTTTAAACCCTACTTCATTCTTATGACTGGACGGCCATGAGGAACACCTTAACCAGAAATATAAATTTAACTACAAAACTAGTTAGATCTAAATTAACATATCACATATACAATTTAAGATCTAACTAATACATGCTTTGCATACATCTCATGTATCAAAAATTAATCTAATTAACATACTTTCAGATATGATACATCATATGTAATATTTAAAAAATATGATTTAAATTGAACTATTCAAAATTAAATCTATTCTAGACAAGTTACTAGATCAGTTCTATAACTAGTCTAGGCATGTAACAGATTAATTTTATGAAAAAATTAAAATTTTATTTTCTATTTTTTAATCTAATTATAACACTTATAAAATCATAAAAATAGAGAATAAATTAGATTTAATTCATATTTTAATCTCATTAGAATATAAAACTTAAGACTATTCATGGATTCAACTAATCCTAGTCTAGTCATGCATCTCATGCATGTTAGATCATCTTAGATTTAATTTTAAATATTTTAATTTTAGATCCTATCATATCTAATGTGATATCTAAAATTATTTAATATTAGATAAATTAAAATTAAAATTAGATCTAAATTAGATCTGAAATAGAGCCAACAACCTGACTCTGATACCACTTGAAGGGAAAAATGCTTTTTTTCTGTGTAGGATCTTCCAGATTTCATCAAATCTGGGGTGGAATAGATTTTAAATTTTTTATCCTATGCTATTTCAGATCTAATATCTATTAGATTTAATTTTATTATCTGATATTTTAATTTCAAAATTAAATCTAAAAGTATGAGAAACATAGACATACCTCAAGGATAATCTAATTACCCTGTAGATGATCGCAGCACTGCCTGAGGTTCTGATGTAGCCACACAAGCACCTGGCCTCTACTAGTATCCACTCAGGTAGGATCTGGAATATATTCTCCTCACAATTCTATACTCTAAAAATCAGATCTAAATCTGATTAGGAAGATCTTCAAAAGTCTTTCTGAAGTTGGAGCAGCAGCCTGTCGAAGAAGTCCTGTAGCCTTCTGTTCCAGGCGTCACCACGCCTTGCACCTATGCCAGATGAATGTCTAACTTCTTGGACGTAAAGAGGGGAGAAAGGAGAGTAGGGAGGACATGGAGAAGAGGGGGGGTGGTGGCAGTCAATGGGTCTTTTGTACAAAACAAGTTCTACCCCGAAACCCTAGGTCTAGCAGGGTTTATATAGACCCTGTATGCTGCGCAGTGCCACATCATTCGATCAATCAAAAAATTCTAATAAATTCTGAAAAAATTCTGATTAATGGAGTGATGTCATTTGATCATATTAAATAAGAATCTCCATGCTCTCTCTTATGTTGGTGCCAACAATGGATAGGCTCAAATAAGGTGGCGCCAAAGAGTCCAAGTTTATCAGGACTCTTTGGTTCTTATCCATTTGGGGCGCCCACTTAAATCCAACTGGGCTCATGCCATAATCTGATTATGGCACCAAATTTGATTAGGTTTAGGCATGTGGACACTCCATAAAAATCCTCCAATAAGTCCTCTTCAGTTTAAGACCCATATGTCAACTTTTGACAGATGTCCTAAAATGAAATTGGCAGGTGCTAGAAATTAGCAGGTGTTGTCTTAAATTCATCTCATAAATTAAGATAAATCTTTTATGAGCTGGACAAGCTTCATTTAAACTAAGAAAAACCTTCTCAAGGTTCTCTGGATGAGCCAGATCATATTTGGCTCAGTAGAGACAGAAAAGATTACACGAGAAAAAAATTAGGCTCAATCGAGTGCTAGCACGATTTCTTTGAACCTAATTGGATCTTATCCAAATCAATTGGTCTAGCCAATTGATGACATCCAACCCCTAACCCTTATTTGTGTGACCCAGTTAGGTTCAATTCTGTATGATAATGAGACATGTCGTGATCTCATCATCGACATCATCGAAACTCCTTTCGATGGATCAGAACTCTTCTGATTCAGATAATTAGAATGATCGATCATCAAAATCATTCTAATTACTCCCAAAATCCACCAGTGACATCTAGCAGTATATGGTGGCAACCCATCAAAACTGAAGATGAACCTCTCGGTGTAGGTACCTGTGTGATTGAGTTCCTCTATCATGAGTCCCGACTGAATTAGGGTTAAGGTGAACTCATCAAACCCAACATCAGTCATATGAATCAATCGATCGATCCGAGTCTAATGTGAAACCCCAATGGAAAACTCTTTTTCATTATTTCACTCTGCCATGGCCATGGGCTTAAGGACTCAATCTTTCAATCACCATAAGACTACTCCTCTTATCTACCGAGGTTGATAGATCCCATCTTGATGCGATCTGGTTCCTACAATGAATATGCTACAGCAAACATACACCTCAGGGTTCTGGATGGCTAGGAGATCGAGTTATGGTGTAGTTAAATTATAACACACTCAAGGTGAACCGACGATGCACCTCAGGTCAAAGAACTAGACACACAACTGCAGCATTGAGCTAGTCATCGATGAGAAGGTAGATTTCCTTATGACTGCTCGAGGTGGTCACGCTCAGTACTTTCATTCTCAATGAATATCTGTACTCTCGCTCTGGTGTCTCCACACCATAGACTCAAGAGTCATCTATCCTAAGGAAGCGATCGTACACCAACCTTCCAGATCGATCACCATCCTCGTGATGATCCTATGGTTAGGAGTAGTTTATGAGTTAGTTATGTAAATTCATGCCTTAAATTTTCAACTCTTAAAAATATGAATTAACATTCCCACTAACTCAAAGAATGTATCACAGACACAAAGTGATAGAAGAATAACCCTTTTATTCATTTATAGTCAAAATTATAATTTTGCCCTTAGATATGTACATGAATGTGTTAGCCGATCTGGCATCTAGGGCACACATCTAACACTTGAAACCCTAGGTGTTGTTGTATGTGATACAAGTTGTGAAGATAGTTAGTTACATCTAATCTTGTTTAGTCAAAATTATTTTGATCTAAAATTATAAAAAATTAAGATTTAATCTAAAAAAATTTATGACTTGATGTAAAAAGTTACATAAAAAATTATTTTCAAAATCTTAACCATGTTGATGCAAAACATAATTGAGAACTAAGTATCAAGCTGATTAGATCTAGAATTGTGATTTAGATCTAATGACATTACATAAAATATGGGGCATGGATTTGCTCAAATCAGGTCCTTCTCTTTAATTGGGTTAAACCTATGGTTAGAATCAAAAAATTGATTGACCATGTAGGAAAATTGATTAAATCTAACCAAGTAGTGAATTAGATTAATCAGGGTTTTTCTAGTACAATAGTTATAGATGGTTAAGTCCATGTCTTTGATTTGACCAAATGGACCTTGATTGTGGCTTAGTGGTTGAACTCGAATCATTAGGTTGGTCAAATCAAAACTAGTTAACCAATTAGTATCTAAGATAAGTTTGGCATTTCGATCGGCAGTTTTTAATTAGGAATGGCTTATCTAGCCATTTCAATGGTGTCTTAGGCAAGCTTGGCAGACCCTCCCACCGATCTCACTTACCTGACTAATTTGGTGAACTAGATTTTGATTAGATCGCTAAGTATTCGAGTTAACCCATGCCATTAAGGTTGATCAATGTGATTGATCTAGGTGCCAGTTCAATCAGTATGACCTAATCCGATTCAGTGACTTGGTGAAGTCAATGGGAGGATTATGATCTATTTATTGATCTTTTTTTCTCTTCTCTCTTCTCTAAATCGATTAAACCCTCTAAATTATTAGATCCTTAAAATGAGCTGGCTATGATGATAACTAAATCATAGCCTCCCATTAAGGTGAGTGATAATGGATCCATTATTTTTGATTGATATTATAGGAGCCATCCGTTTGATGATCTCTCTGAAGGATGAAATTATCATTCATCATATGATGACTCTGATGAACTATCTGATGATGGTTGGGTTGATCGAGTCATCCTCATGCCTGATCACTCATTAGATAGAATCACTGAGTAGGTTTATATTAATGGTTTGACCTAACCAAAACTTTCAGTAGAGGTCCATTGCCCACTAAAATAAAATCTGAGGCTAAATTAAATACTAAAAGTTGTTTAAAGAAATAATTGGTTGAGAATCTACCCATAGGTGCATATAGGTTGATCGAGCCATCCTCGAGCCTATATGTAGTCTGTATCAATTCTAATATCCGCTAAGAAATTAAGTTAATTCCTCGAATTGGAGGTAGAGACTATCAATTCATATAAAATAGTAGGAAGACCTTTAGACTAAAGTCCAAATCTTTAGGATTAATAAATTCATATACTAATTAGGCTTTGTTCTTTCTTTGTGTGTATGGATATGGCCTCAAACTTGTCACTTCGATCACTGTTGGACAGTGAGAAGCTTATCAGATCGAATTTTGATAATTGGTATCGAAAATTAAAGATTATGTTGGAGCACGAATGGATCTTTTATGTGATAACGGATCCAGCACCTGAGGATCCTACTCCTAACGCCCGAGGTATGGTCTGAGATATTTATTTGAAGTGGCTCAACAACTGCACCACAGTTCGTTGAATCATGCAAGCCTTCATGAATGATGAGTTCAGTCGAAAGTTTGAAGAAGCTCAGCCAGAGAAAATGTTTTAAGTGTTGAGGGATTCTTTTAGTACTCCTGATAATGTTGAGCGGCAAAAGACTTGTTGTGCCATTTTCAATGCCCGAATAAGGGAGGGTGCATCTGTTATTGACATGTATTGTACATGATCAAGTAGATTAAAAAATTGAACAAACTCAGCTTCCCTTTGCATGAATGGTTGGGGAAAGATGTGATCCTGATCTCTCTTCCCTAGTCCTACCTACCATTTCTCAGTCATTTCTGAATAACGAAGCTTGTAGTCAACTACCACAGTCTGTTGGGGTTGCTACAGACTTTTGAGAAAGATCACCAGCTCCACAAGGAGATAGTGAATCTAGTGGGAGGATCTTCTTCGGTTAGTCATCATTCCTTTAAGAAAGAAAAAAAGAATAAGAATAAGAAGATGTCTGGTGCTGGGAGTCAGTCCTAGAAACCTAAGTTCAAGGTTGATCAAAGTCAGATGAGTGCTTCTTTTGCAAGAAGCTCACTGGAAGAGGAATTATCCTTAGTATATCACTTTTCTTGATTCGAATAGGCCAAAAAAGAGGAAGCAATCAGTTGCTGGACAAGGTACTTATGTGATAACACCTTGTAACTTCTCTCTTATAGATACAATGACCTGGGTATTGGATACTCAAAGTCCTATTCATATTTGCAATTCGTTGCAGGGTCTTCAGGTCACTAGGAGATTTAAAGAAGATGAGAGATTCTTGAATGTTGGAGATGGAAGATTAGTTTCATTTCTAGATTTAGGAATCATCAAGCTTGTATTTGAGTCTCAGTATATTGTTCTTAATGAGTGTCATTACTATCCTAGTTTTCTTTTAAATATTATTTTTGTAGGCCTTTTGACCAATTAAAATTATGAAATATCAATAAAGAATAACTTTTATGATATCATTTTGAATGATGCTATAATTTTATATGGACAGTTGAACAATGGTATCTATATTGTATCTAGGCCTAATGTAATGTACATTTCAAATAAATATCTTAGAATAGATGATGTCACAAATGCCTACCTTTCACATTGTAGGTAGGTCATATCAACAAGAATAGGATGAACAGATTAGCTCAAGAAGGAATTCTTGATAGACATGATTATGAATCGTTACCTACCTGTGAGTCTTATTTGCTTGGAAAGATGACCAAGTCACCTTTTACTGAAAAAGATGAATGAGCTAGTGATGTGCTAGGTCTGATACATACTGATGTATGTAGACCATGAGCACATATGCTAAAAAAGGGTATAGCTACTTCATTATGTTCACAGATGACCTATCTAGGTATGGGTAGATCTACTTGATGAAACACAAGTCTGAATCATTTAAAATGTTCAAACGGTTCTGTAATGAAGTAGAGAAACAAACTGAAAAAAATATTAAAATTCTTCGATCTGATCGAGGAGGTGAATACCTTTCCAGTGAATTTCTGACATATCTAGGAGAGAATGAGATTCTCTTCCAATGAACCCCTTCAGGGACACTACAGCATAATGGTGTCTCAAAAAAGAGAAATCAAACCTTGTTGGATATGGTTTGGTCCATGATGGGGTTTGCAGCTCTGCCGATCTCTTTTTGGAGATATGCACTTGAAACAGCCTGTCTTGTGCTCAATAATATTTCAAGCAAGTCAGTTAGTAAGATACCATATGAGTTATGGTCAAGACATAGGCTGAACCTCTCTTACTTTAGGGCTTGGGGGTATCCAGCTTATGTTAAATGATTACAAACTGATAAGCTCAGTCCTAAGTTCGATAAGTATAATTTTGTAGGATACCCTAAGAAAATGAGAGGATATTACTTTTATCTGCCCGCTGAATAAAAGGTATTTGTCAGTAGTAAGACATATTTTTTTTTAAAAAAAAATTTAGTGAAGAAATAAGTGCCTCTAAAATCGAGCTTGACGAAGTTCAACAGGTAGAAGAACTGATACCAATGATTGAATCTAAACCAGATTTGATGAGATCAAACTTGGAGCCTAATGAACAAACATCCTTAAGACGATCCGATAGAGTACCACATTAGTTAGACAGATACTTAGATTTTTTGGTCCGGGATGGAGATCTTATCAAACTTGATGAGAACGATGAGGATCCGATCACCTACATGGATGCAATGTAGAGATCCGACTCTGATAAATGGCTTGAAGCCATGAGATCTGAAATAGAGTCCATGAAGGTCAATGATTTATGGACATTAGTTGACCCACCTGAAGGGGTAAAGCCCATAGGGTGTATATGGGTCTTCAAGAGGAAGAGGATCACAGACAGAAAGGTGGAGACCTATAAAGTCCATTTGGTTGCCAAGAGTTATCATCAGCATTATGGTATTGACTATCATGAGATATTTTCTTCTCTGGCAATGCTCAAATCTATTCGGATCATGCATGCGATAGCAGCATATTTGGACTATGAAGTCTAGCAAATGGATGTGAAGATAGCTTTCCTAAATGGAGAGCTGAACGAAGAGGTGTATATGATACAACCTGAAGGGTTCATATCCATAGATGAGTCCAAGGTGTGCAAGCTTCAGAGATCTATTTATGGATTGAAGCAAGCATCTTGGAGTTAGAACATACTTTTTGATAAGATGATCAGAACGTATGACTTCGTTAGAAATGGAGAGGAATCCTGCATATATAAGTGGGCAAATGGTTCAATAATTGTATTTGTTGTGTTGTATGTGGATGACATTCTCTTAATCAAAAATGATATCCCTGCATTATAGAGAATAAAAGTATGGCTATCATCACAATTCTTTATAAAGGATCTGAGAGAAGCAGCCTACATCCTAGGGATGAAAATCTATAAGGATAGATTTAAAAAGCTGCTCAGACTCTTCCAATTCACGTACATAGATACTATGCTGAAATAGTTCAGTATGAAAAATTTTAAGAAAGGCTATCTTCCGATAGACCAAAAAATTTTTCTTTCGAAAGAAGATTGTCCGATAACTCCTTAAGAGAGAGAGCGTATTAGTAGAGTTCCATATGCTTCGGTAGTGGGTTCTATTATGTATGTCATGATATATATGAGATCAGATGTGGCATACTCATTAGGGGTAGTGAGTAGATACTAGTCTAATCCAAGACAAAACCACTGGAAGATCGTAAAGACCATTCTTAAGTTTTTAAGAAATACTAAGGACCAGTAGCTTGTGTATGGTGAAACTGGCTTGAAACTTATGAGGTTTACCGAGTCCAGCGTTCAATCAGACCATGATGATAGTAAGAGTGTGTCGGGTTATATTTTTATCCTAAATGATGGAGTAATCTGCTGAAAAAGTTCTAAGCAAAATACTGTGGCAGACTCTGTTTACAAAGCAGAATATATCACGACATCCGATGTTGTGAAAAAAGCTGCATGGTTGCGAAAGTTCATTGACGACCTCGAAGTGGCACCCTCCATTGATGGCCCTATCTTATTATACTACAAAAATACAGAAGCCATTGCTCAAGCCAAGGAGCCGAGATCCCATCAGCGCACTAAACATATTCTGCATCATTATCACCTTATCTGGGAGATCGTGGTAAAGATAATGTCGACCTTCAGAAGATCGATGGGAGGGAGAACCTAACTGATCTATTTACTAAAGTTCTCAGAATCAAGGAGTTCGATGATCACAAAATAAAGATAGATATACGATACTGTACCAATTGACTTTAGTCCAAGTGGGAGTTGTTGAAAAATATGTTCCAAAGCCAATCATTAAATGATTGTGCTCATCTTGTAAATTATATATAAATTTTTATTAATAAAATTTATTTAATATTTCTTTTACAAATTGATCATCTTTGAACTCCTGTATTGTAATGAAGTCCTTAGAACTATTATTAATCAACAAAGAAGGATTTATCGTTAAATCTTTAAAATTGTTCGTGATCAAATGATACGCTATTACTAAGATGATAGTTGTTGGTGCAAAAATCCGCCTGCGTCGGAGAAGCTGGAGTCGAGGGAGTCGCGGTCGCCGTCGGGACCTGCAAAAGAAGTCTAAACCGGAGGTGGGGTTGCTCCGGCAAGACCCTCCGATGCTCAAGTCAGTTCTCTGCCTCAACAAGAATGGAGTGCTCGAATGAAAAATTTTTAGCAGAGTTTTGAGATGGTAAATGGAGTTTATAGAATAACGTATCTGGGGTTCCCCTTTTATAGATGGAGGGGGCAATAAATTGACAGTGACGCCTGTAACCGTCCGGTCATGGGCCACCCAGAGTCAGGAGGAATTTATTGCGGAGGGTAGTGGAGCGGAATCGTGGCTATCGCTGTGGCTCGCCACGTGGAATCAGTTACGGGGAGTGGAGCGGCGTCCGCTGTCGTGACTTGTCAGGGAGTGGTGGAATCGCACAGAATCCATCGTAGGGAGTGGAGCAGAATCGTGGCCGTTAATACAGCCTATCAGGGGGTAATGGAGCTACGCAGGGTCCGCCGTAAGGAGTGGAGCAGAATCATGGCCGTTAATACGGCCTGTCAAGGGGTCCAGACTTGTCGGCCGAAGTTTGGTTGGAGTCGGTAGCGAGGTCTGGCTCCTGTAGGAGTCTAGGCGGAGTCTTCCTTGCAGCAGAAGTTGTGGACGGAGCCTGGCTCCCGTAGGAGTCCGAGTGGAGTCTTCCTTGCAGTAGAAGTCAAGTGTGAAGTTCGGCTCCCATAGGAGTCTGGACGGAGCTTATCAGTAGTTGAAGTCGATGACGGAGCCCGGCTCCCATGGGAGTCCGGGCGGAGCCTTCCTGTAATTAAATCAAAGATGAGGTTCGGCTCCCGTAGGAGTCCGGACAAGGCTTACCTGCAGTAGAAGTTGGTGACGAAGTCCAGCTCCCGTAGGAGTCCGGACGGAGCCTTCTTTGCGGTAGAAGTCGTGGATGGAGTCCGACTCCTGTAGGAGTCCGGGTGGAGCGATGGGAGTTCACCACCAGTAGTCGAAAGTCGGAAGAGAATTGCGTGGGTCGATCCCGTCGAGAACTTTGGCTGAGGATATTTTATACCCAACACCAGTCCCCCCACTTTCGAGTTTGAATTTCGAATGAAGGAAGTATAGTGAGGTTATCGCGATCGAAGTTCTCCCTCTGATGTCCACGCGCAACCGTCCTCGGATGTGTCGGCATTTAATGCACTCATGCTCGAACCCTTTTTTCGATTAGGGCAACTCGAAGAGTCTTTTCAAAACACCTATCGGGACGTGATCCCAAGCGTCGCGCCATGAAAGTTTGCGAACGGTCAACTCCTGGTCGCAGCGAGTGGGACACGTGGTGGGCATTGCTTGGCCTAGGGGCACCTGCCATCATAATTGCGTCAGGTTTCGTTGCCTATTTAAACCCCCCACCCTTCCTCTGGGGGCTTTACTTTGCCTAAAGGACGACACCTTTCTTTCGCCTGAGAGCTTAGCTACTTAGCCACTCCATCGGTGCCCCTGCTGACTCCAAGCATCCTCCACGCTGGTCTTCGCCGTCTATCTGCCGTCTCCAGCCCTCTGATTCCTCTCTAAAGGGTTCCCCCACAAGGGCCTCCGCCCCGGAGGCCAACCTCAAGAGGATGCCATAGACTTGGAAGAGCGCAAGGAGGAGAACAGCAGTCTGCAAGTTTTCTGATCGTCGAGCGGCCGCTGAAGGTTCCTGTAGCTTTAAAAGGGGCTCGAGGGAGGATTCCTTCAACAACAGGGGTTTAATAATGGGGACAACCGGTGAAGGCGTTCTGCCTGAGAATTTCAGAGTAGCAAGACGGGGTGACACCGGTCAAGAGGGCAAAGCTGTCGTCACAAGCTATGGCGGAATCCTTGATGTCGTCGGGGCCGAGGGATCAGAAGCGGTCGGTGCCGATGGTGGGGCAGTAAAACTTGTTGCGGGGATGGTGGAAGTAGCGCATGCCGACCTTGCCGGAACACTTTGGACGGTGGTTGTCGTGGAGCATTTGGTGATGGCACATATCTCCGGTGCCATTGCTGCTTCCGGGGTAACTCCGGTTCTTCTTGAAACAAGTCTTCGTCGCCGCTGCCGTTGCCCTTACTGCCCCCTAGAATCTATCCCATCCTTTTCCCCCTAGGGTTGGGATTTCGGAGGTGGAGCGGAACAAGGTGGAGGCGAGAGCCGACAAGCTTGTCACACGCACTGGAAAATATGGCTGGGAAGGACAGAAACGGGAAGAGAAGTTTGCAGCTTGAAGTGACCTCTAGTGTATCCCTTCCAAGCCGTGTGCTCGAGCCTTGTAATAATGTATTCTTTTTCGACCCTCCGGGTCTTGTAACGTACATCTTGTTAGTCAAAAAATGAGGAAGTGATTTTGTTACCTTGTCCATACTTTGCATCGAACCATTGTCTGCCGAACTTTTTCCTTTGCCGTTGCTATTGTTGTATTCCCTTCATCTCCTCTCTCTTTTTCTTCTTACCTCGAGTTTGTGTTGAAAGCTTCCTTGAAAGCTGGGGTTCTTGATGAGAGCCCTAGTCTTTGCTGAGACAGAGTTCTCTATGTCTTGGATGCTGTTTGTTTTTCATTTGTCATTGACGTGACCCATCGCCTTCCTTTTTTTTCTTTCGCTTGAAATTTTTCCTCCGCTCTTGGGGAGGTTACGAGTGTTCAGCTCCCGTAGGCAAAGTCGGGACGTAGTTCGGCTCCCGTGGGAGTTCGGATGGAGTCTTCCTGCAATCAGAGTCAAGTGCGAAGTCCGGCTCCCGTAGGAGTCCAGACGGAGCTTGCCAGCAGTCAAATTTGATGGCGGAGTCCGGCTCTCGTGGGAGTTCGGGCGGAGTCTTACCTACAGTAAAAGTTGTGGACAGAGCCCGGCTCCTGTAGGAGTCCGGACACGGTCTATCGTGAGGGGGCCGCTGGGGGAAGTCCCTCCCCTTGTCTCTAGTGCGGCTGTGGCCGTACATATGGACGTTGCTGGGCCCTTCCCACCTTCCGGCCTAAAGAGAGCCGGTCCTTCGACATTGCTCGAATTAGGGTGAGGTTCTCCTTCTGTCCCTTACAGGACTGTGGGGATGCATGTGAGCGCTGTAGGACCTCTCCCCCCATCCGGTCTAAAGAGAACCGGGCCTTCGACTATGCTCAAGTTAGGGCGAGGTTCTCCTCCTGTCCCTAACAGGGCTGTGGGGGCGCGTATGGGCATTGTAGGGCTTCTCCACCCATCCGGTCTAAAGGAAACTGGGTCTTCGACTTTGCTCAAGTTCGGGAAAGGTTCTCCTCCTGTCCCTAACAGGGCTGTGGGGGTGCGTATGGGCGTTGTAGGGCCTCTTCCCCCATCCAGTCTAAAGGGAACCGGACCTTCGACTTTGCTCAAGTTAGGGCGAGGTTCTCCTCCTGTCCCTAACAGGGCTATGGGGGCGCGTATGGGCGTTGTAGGGCCTCTCCCCCCATCCGATCTAAAGGGAACCGGGCCTTCGACTTTGCTCAAGTTAGGGCGAGGTTCTCCTCCTGTCCCTAACAGGGCTGTGGGGGCACGTATGGGCGTTGTAGGGCCTCTCTCCCCATCCGGTCTAAAGGGAATCGGGCTTTCGACTTTGTCGAGATGAGGTTTCCCTCTCGCTTCTGAGATAATTTGTTTGGATTGTCCTGTGGATGTAGAATAGTACCAAAGATATGCAGATATACAACTCTTAATTAAAATGAAATTATTGGTAGTACATTCGTAAGTTCTTCGAGCTCCATGGTCGTAGGAGGTCTGCTCCTCCGAGCTCCTTAAGATAATAAGTCCCGGGCTGAACTACTCCTTTGACCTCGTACGGGCCTTCCCAGTTTGGGGCGAGCTTCCCTCGATCCTGAGGCAGCGAGACAGCGGCTCGTCGAAGTACTAGATCTCCTGCTTTAAAGACTTTGTTCTTGACCCGAGCGTTGTAGTATCGAGCGACTTTCTGTCTGTAGGCTGCCATTTGAACCTAAGATATCTCCCATCTTTCTTCCAGCAGGTCGAGGTTGGCTTTAAGACTTCGCGAGTTTTGGTGTTCGTCGAATGCTACGACTCGTGTCGACGGGAGTTTAAGCTCAATTAGGATGACGGCCTCCGTACCGAAGGCCAAAGCAAAGGGGGTTTCCCCTGTGGGCAGCCTTTGGGTAGTTCGGTATGCCCACAGCACATGATAAAGTTCGTCCGTCCAAGTTCCCTTCGCCTTTTCGAGCCTTGTCTTAATCCCCTGCAAAAGGGTTCTGTTAGTCACCTCAGCCTCGCCGTTCGCCTGAGGATGGGCTACCGATGTGAAGTTGTGGGAGATATTTAGATCTTCACAGAATTCGATAAATTTTGCTCCCACGAATTGCCGTCCATTATCAGTGATCAGGGTCCTAGGCAGATCAAATCTACACACGATCGACTTCCAGACGAAATCTTGCACTTTTGCTTTTGTGATTTTTGCTAGTGGTTCGGCTTCAACCCATTTGGTGAAGTAGTCGATCGCTACAAGGAGGAACTTCCTCTGTCCAGACGCCATAGAAAAAGGGCCAAGGATATCCATCCCCCACTGCGCGAAAGGCCATGGGGCACTCAAGGGCGTGAGCTCGGTGGCGGGCTGTCTCTGGACATTAGCATATCTCTGACATCGATCGTATTTTTTGACATATTCGATCGAATCATGATGCATTGTCGGCCAATAATATCCTTGACGGAGCAACTTGTGGGATAAAGATCTAGCCTTCAAATTGTTCCCGCAGATTCCTTCATGCACTTTCCACAAGGCGTAGTCAGCCTCCAAAGGCCAGAGGCATTTTAAGAGGGGCAAAGAGTATGATCTCTTGTACAATTTGCCCTCATAAAGGATGTACTGGGAGGCTTGGTTCTGGAGTTTTCGAGCTTCTTTCGCATCCTGAGGGAGAACTCCATCTCTGAGATAGATTATCAAGGGGTCGACCTAGTAGGGCTCATAGTCAATCTCCATCACGGGCCGCGACTCTTCTGTACTCGGGTGCTCTAGAACTTCAAAGAGAATGCCCTTGGGCAGTTCAGCCGGAGCCAGCATTGCCAGCCTGGAGAGAAGGTCAGCCCTGGTATTTTCCAATCTTGGGATCTGTTTGATGTTGAAGCTGCTAAAGGCGGGGACGAGCTCCTTTATCCTTTCGAGGTATTTGGCCATACTGTCCTCCCGTGATTTGTAACTTCCGCTGACTTGTCCCATGACTAGTTGAGAGTCGCTATGGACCCAGAGCCGGTATATTCCCAGCTCTTTGGCGACCCTTAGTCCTACAATCAGAGCTTCATATTCTGCTCCATTGTTTGTCGCGGAGAACCCAAAATACAGAGTGTACTCCGCGATGACTCCCTCCGGACTAACCAAGATTAGGCCTGCACCCGTGCCTGACAGGCTGGAAGACCCATCCACATAGAGGGCCCAAAAGCGATCAGAGGGATCCGCTTCTTCTTTGGGGGAGTCCAGTCAAGACTTCAAGTCGTCAATTTTGCTTTGTTCAGGTTTAGTCTCCTCTGGGATAGTACACTCCACTATGAAATCTGCCAGTATTTGGGCCTTCACTATTGGCCTGGGTCGATAGTTGATGTCGAATTCTGTGAGCTCGATCGCCCACTTTGCCATCCTTCCAGAGGCGTCCGCCCGGTGCAAAATCGCCTTGATCGGTTGATCAGTGAGCAGCATCACGGTGTGTCCTTGAAAGTAGGGCCGGAGCCTCTGGGCTGCGATCAACAAGGCATAAGTCAGTTTTTCTAATTTGGTGTACCTGGTCTCGGCGTCTCTCAAAGCGCGGCTGACGTAGTAGATCGGCCGCTGGACCTTCGCCTCTTCTTTGACAAGGACGGCCGCGAGAGCCATGGGAGAGACCGTCAGGTATAAAAATAGTTCTTCCCCAGGCTCCAGCTTTGCCAACAGCGGGAATGAGATGAGGTAGCTCTTTAGCTCCTCGAACGTCTGTTGGCACTCAGAGGTCCAACAAAAGTTCTTGGGCTGCTTGAGGGTTTGAAAGAAGGGCAAGCATCGCTCGGCCGACCTTGCGACGAAGCGATTCAGGGCCGCTATCCTCCCCGTGAGGCGCTGAACCTCTTTTATCGACTTTGGGGCGGTCATCTCCTGGATGGCATGAATTTTCTTTGGATTGGCCTCGATCCCGCACCCCGACACCATGAAGCCCAGGAACATTCCCGAGGTTACCCCGAAAGCACATTTAGTTGGGTTCAGCTTCATTCTATATTTTTAGAGAGCGTCGAAGGTCTCCTCGAGGTCGGTGACGTGATCTCTGAAAGATTTGCTCTTTACAAGCATATCATCCACGTAGACCTCCATGTTACGGTCGATCTGCTCCTTGAAGATTTTGTTCACCAACCGTTGGTAAGTTGTGCCTGCATTTTTGAGGCCGAAAGGCATGACCCTGTAACAGTAAAGGCCACGATCAGTAATGAAAGCGATCTTTTCTTCATCTTTCGATGCCATTCTGATTTGATTATAGCCGGAGAACGCATCCATGAAGGTGAGGAGCTCATGGCCCGAGGTTGCGTCCACCAGTTGATCGATTCTGGGAAGGGGGTAGCTATCCTTTGGACAGGCCTTATTTAGCTTTTTGAAGTCTATGCACATCCTCCACTTGTCGTTGGCTTTTTTGACTAGGACAACGTTGGAAATCCAATCAAGATAATTGACTTCCTTAATGAATCCGGCTTTAAGGAGCTTGTCCACTTCTTCGGCTATCGCCTTCTTCCTCTCTGAGGCATGACTTCGAATTTTTTCTTTTGTCGGTCGATGCTTTGAATCGACGGTCAGGCGATGCTCCATGACTTCCGTGTCGATCCCTGGCATATCTGCTGGAACCCAAGCAAAAACATCTACATTCCTTCATAGAAAATCAATGAGATGCGTCCGCACCTCCCCCTCCAGGTTGGAGCCAATCATCGCTACATGCTCCGTGTTCCCGTCGTTCAAAGGGATTGGTATCAGATCCTCAATCGGGATGCCCCTCTCTTCGGTGAGGTCATCACGTGCATCCAACCCATCAACGGGACAGGGGCCAGATTCGTCACTTCCTTGCAAGGCTATGCTGTAGCAGTGCCTGGCCAGGGCTTGGTCTCCCCGTACCTCTCCGATCCTCTGGTTGGTGAGGAATTTCAACTTCAAATGGTAGGTTGACACGATGGCTCGGAGAGCATTGAGGCCAGGTCGGCCGAGAATTGCATTGTAGGCTGACGGCGCCTTTACCACCAAGAAATTCACCAGAGCTCTGGATTGCCTTGGATGCCGACCTGCGACCACAGTCAAAGCTATCATTCCTTCCGTCAGAACAGCATCACCGGTAAATCCTACCAGAGGGGAGCTAATCGGTCTCAAATGGCTGTCCAGGATGGACATTCTTGAAAAGGCATTGTAGAACAAGATGTCGGTCGAGCTCCCATTATCGATGAGAATGCGATGGACATCGTAATTCGCTATATTCATGGAGACTACGACCGCATCGTTATGAGGAATTGGACTCCCTGGGCATCTTCTTCAGTGAAGGTTATGGGCTCTTCAGTCCTTTGCCGCTTGGGGGGTACGGACGGAGCGTTGGTTGCTTCCTGCCGAGATCCTCCCGAGACGGTGTTGGCGAAATCCATCGGAGGCCGATTGTCCGGCCACTCCATGCCAGCGACCATTGCCGGAGGAAGCAGGACCCGAAAAACCAGAGGCGGGATCGGGGCCCGAGATACACTGCGGAGACCGTGGGTAGCTGTGCGGATGCTTCACGAGAAGAAACTGGGCGAGAACCCAGTGGGGGAGAGGAGGAGCGGGTGTTGGAGAAGATGTCCGGAGGCGGCCCCATTGAGCGCTCCTTTAAAACAAGGGTATCGCAGAGGTTCAAGATCTTTCCTCTAGCACCAATCCTGTTGGTGCAAAAATCCGCCTGCGCCGGAAAAGCTGGAGTCGAGGGAGTCGCGGTCGCCGTCGGGACCTGCAAAAGAAGTCTAAACCAGAGGTGGGATTGCTCCGGCAAGACCCTCCGATGCTCAAGTCAGTTCTCTACCTCAACAAGAATGGAGTGCTCGAACAAAAAATTTTTAGCAGAGTTTTGAGATGGTAAATGGAGCTTATAGAATAACGTATCTGGGTTTCTCCTTTTATAGACGGAGGGGGCAACAAATTGACAGTGACGCCTGTAACCATCCGGTCATGGGCCGCCCAGAGTCAAGAGAAATTTATTGTGGAGGGTAGTGGAGCGGAATCGTGGCTATCGCTGTGGCTCGCCACATGGAATCAGTTACGGGGAGTGGAGCGGCATCCATTGTCGTGACTTGTCAGGGAGTGGTGGAATCGCATAGAATCCGCCGCAGGGAGTGGAGCAGAATCGTGGCCATTAATACGACCTATCAGGGGGTAATGGAGCTACGCAGGGTCCGCCGCAGGGAGTGGAGCAGAATCGTGGCCGTTAATATGACCTATCAGGGGGTCCAGACTTGTCGGTCGAAGTTCGATTGGAGTCGGTAGCGAGGTCTGGCTCTCGTAGGAGTCCAGGCGGAGTCTTCCTTGCAGCAGAAGTTGTGGACGGAGCCCGACTCCCGTAGGAGTCCGGGTGGAGTCTTCCTTGCAGTAGAAGTCAAGTACGAAGTCCGGCTCCCGTAGGAGTTCGGACGGAGCTTATTAGCAGTTGAAGTCGGTGATGGAGCCCGGCTCCCGTGGGAGTCCGGGCGGAGCCTTCCTGCAATTAAATCAAAGATGAGGTTCGACTCCCGTAGGAGTCCGGACAAGGCTTACCTGCAGTAGAAGTTGGTGACGAAGTCCGACTCCCGTAGGAGTCTGGACGGAGCCTTCTTTACGATAGAAGTCATGGACGGAGTCTGGCTCCCGTAAGAGTCCGGGCGGAGCGACGAGAGTTCACCACCAGTAGTCGAAAGTCAGAAGAGAATTGCGAGGGTCGATCCCGTCGAGAACTTCGGCCGAGGGTATTTTATACCCAACAATAGTGATATCAAGTATAGGTCGTTATATGCTATATGAGTTGGTTGTCCTCTTAATCAAGAAGTGTGAAAATACTGTTATGGCATGCAGATGAAATATAGGAGTACATTCGCATCAAATGTGACCATGTGTCAAGCACTTTGCTATTAAGAGTAGCTTGTGAAGGGTACGGGTATAAGTATCCCTCCGATTTGAGACCACAATGATGACTTATAAGCAACTCACTATACTTTAATACCAAACTATCTGAGTTTCTAACTTAGTGATGGAAGGATACTAGGTGCAGTCAAATACTTATCAAGTCAGTGTGTGAGTCAAAATGAAATTGACCCCTCATAATTGGTAGGAGATATGCATCAGTGTATTTCAATTTAGCAAAATCTTGACCAGGATAATCCATGAGATGAATTTGAAAGGTTAAAATATAATGCGATTGACTTAATTAAGGTTGACAGTTAAATCTTAAGTCACCTTAAGCATTTGGGTCAAAAAGATGAATTATACGATAACCATACACCAGTAGGTTCTAGAAGGTTGCCTTACAACACTTTGACCCATCCAATCATGGGTCATCATTGCTAGATGGTTACATCGATTAGTATAGAAAGTTGTTCCTATACTATCGGCTTAGGTTTGAATCTATGGGGTCACACGCATTAGAAAATTTGGTCTGATCTGATGGCTGAAGAGTCCAATTAGATTGTGACTCTAGTGAAGAGTCCTACTTGGACTAGGACTCTATAAAAGAGTCCCCTTGGAACTGAAACTCTATCATTTATAGAGAATTAATTGATAATTAGATTATTAATTGACTCAATTTGATTGAGTAAAGAGCTTTGGAATAAGTCTAATTGAATTAGATTCAGTTCGACTCAGATTGGGATTGATATGATCAAATTCGATTACAAGAAAAATTTGATCCTGATTCGATCAGGGTTTGGACTTGGCTGATTCCTAATTAGGTTAGAAATTTAATGAGATATTAGATTTCTAATTGGATTAGATTCATTTCTATTAGTAGTTTCAATTCAAATTTGATTTGGATTAGCATCGAGTTAGAAATGAAGAGTCCAAGTCAGGCTAGTACTCTATCCTTATATTTTGTGCCACATCTGGATCCATGCCAATTTTTCCATGCCTAATTAGATTTGGATTGTGATTTTTGGTATCATGAGAGAGGATCTAATAAGGGTGGTCAACTATAGCTGATGAGTCATAATATTATCTCTTGCCTAATTCGATGCGATCTGAATTAAAGATAAGATGCAGACTAAAAAAGAGATTTTTTATATATAGTATATTATTGGAGCTATATTAATTTTTTTTCTTATTTTTCTTGAGGAATTCCTTAGTGTGTAAGATTTCATATTTTTTTCTCCACATCTTAATAATTTTTTTGGAATTTTTGAAGATGCCGAAAAGGGGTTTTGGCATTGATTCATGGCATCTTTTCTTGGAAAGTCCTAATTCCTAGTCTATAAAAGGGGACCCCTCTCTTGGACGTCCCATGATCAATTTTCTTATAGATTTTTTATTTTCAGAGCCTCTTCTTCTCCTCTTTTCTTCCTCCTCCAGATCTCTTATTACTTTAGAGTATTCAAGATGCTTGTAAAAGAAAGAAGAGGTTAGCTGTCGAAGTTGTTCGCAGACTAGCATCTCCGAGCTCCTAATCTAAGCTAGTCTTTGCATGGATTTTTTTATAGAGGCCAGATGACTTTGTGTGGCTGTGAGTGATCTGAGGAATATCCTCTCTAACTATTGGATTATAGGAGATCAAGATCAAAATTTATTGATAACGATCTCTAACTTATTTTGATTCCTATGGTAGATCTAATAGTTAGATCTAAAATTTCAGCATCGATGAGATCGATGTAATTTTTATTTTTTGATCTAAAGTATATATTTTTCATATCAAATATTTTAATGTGATAGTCTAAGATTAGATCTTATATATATAATTAGAATTAAATTATTTAATATATTATTTTTACTGTATAAAATTTTTAATTGCATGTACTGCACTATCATAAATTTTCTTTCACCATTGTTATTAGAACAAGGTTTTAAAATAAAAGCAAAGAACAATGATTGTTCTATATATTTTTCTAATAAATTTTATGAAAATACTTATATTGATAATGATCTTCTATTTCTATCACTTAATGATAATGTATTTCATTTTGATAATGTGATGAAAAGAAAGAGAGAGGATGTGAATGTCACATACCTCTGGCACTGCCAACTTGGTCATATAAATGAGTCAAGAATTAACAAGTTATATAAAAATAAATTTTTTGATTCTTATGATTTTGAATCATATGAAACTTGTGAATCTTATCTCATGGATAAAATGATCAAGACTTTATTTACTAGACTTGGAGAAAGGGCGAGTGACATTTAGGATCTTGTATATACTGATGTTTGTGATCCAATATCAACTCAAGCTAGAGATGGATACTCTTACTTTATTATATTTACTAATGATATATCTAGATTTGGATATGTATATTTAATAAAATATAAATTTAAAGTCTTTGATAAATTTAAAGAGTATCAAAGAATGGTTGAAAAATAAATTGGTAAAAGTATTAAAGCTCTTTGATCTGATCGAAGAAGAGAATACATGATTAGTGAGTTCTTTGATTATTTAAAATAAAATGGTATACTCTCTCAGTGGATACCTTCTTACACTTCATAATTAAATAAAATTATGAAAAAAAAATCATACCTTATTAGATATGGTGCGGTCCATGATGTGTTTGAAGGGAAAAATCGGCTTTTTTCTTGTAAGATCTTCCAAATCTAATGAGATCTGGGGTAGAATATTTTAAAAAAATTATCCAACAATATTTTAAATCTAAGATATATTAGATTTAATTTTTATTATCTGATATTAAATCTAAAATTAAATCTAAAAATATGAAGAATAGAGAAATACCTCTAGGGTAACTAGATTACCCTATAGATGATCGCAGCAATGCTCGAGGTTCTAAAATAGTCACGCAGATGCCTGGCCTCTACCGGTATCTACTCAACTAGGATCTGGATTATATTCTCCTCATAAATATTTGCTCCAAAAATTAGATTTGGATCTGATCTGGAAGATCTTCAAAAGATATTCTGAAGTTGGAGCAGCAGCTTCTCGACAAATCTCTGCAGCCTTCTAATCAGGAAGCCACCACACCTTGGACAAGCACCAGATGGATGCCCAACCTCTTGGACGTGAAGAGGGGAGGGAAAGGAGCAGAGGGGGTATAGAGAAGTAGAGAGGATTCAGGCTTTTGTTGGTTATTGCACAGAGTCTCTCAACCCTAGGCGCAGATAGGGTTTAAATAGACCCTGCTGCGCCATGTAGTGCCACATCATTCGACCAATCAGAAAATTCTAATTAATTTTGAAAAAAATTTGATTGGTAGAGTGATGTCATTTGATCATATCAGATAAGAATTCCCACAATCCCTCCTACTGTTGGCACTAACACTGGATAAGCACAGTGAGATTGGCGCCCCACAGTCCAAGTTGATCAAGGGATTAGAGTCCTCATCTCATGGAACTCTATCCTTATCCACTTGGGGCGCATCCCGGATCTGAATATGGTGCCCACTTTGAGGCCCAATTTAGTAGGTGGACACTCCATTAAAAATCTCCAATGATCTCTTACCAAGTGGCCTTCAGTCCAAGGTCCGTGGGTCAACATTTGACCAATGTCCTAAAACGAAAATGACATGTGACAGAAATTAGCAGGTGTTGTCTTAAAATCATCTCATGAATTAAGATAAATTCTTTCTAAGCTGGACTGGCTCCAGTCAAATTGTGAGAAACCTTCTCAAGGTTCTCTGGGTCAGTCAAATCACATTTGGCTCAGTCGAGATAAAAAAGATTACACAAGGAGAAAGTTAGGCTCAATCGTGTGCTAGCACGATTTCCTTGAACCTAATTGGATCTAATCCAAATTAATCGAACTGGGCTAGCTCAATTGATGACATCCAGACCCTAACTCTTTTTGTGTGATCCAGTTAGGTTTATTTTCATATGATAATGAGACATGTTGTGATCTCATCATCGACATCATCGAAACTCCTTTCAATGGACCAGAACTCTTCTGATTCAGACAATTAAAATGATCGATCATCAAGATCATTCTAATTGCTCTCAAAATCTATCAGTGATACCTAGTAGTATATGGTGTATCCATCAAAAATGAAGATGAACCTCTCGGTGTAGCTACCTGTGTGATTGAGTTCTTCTATCATGAGTCCCGACTGAATTAGGGTTAAGGTGAACTCATCAAACCCAACATCAGTCATATGAATTAATCGATCGATCCAAATCTAATATGAAACCTTAATGGAAAACTCTTTTCCATTATTTCACTCTGCTATGGTCATGGGCTTAAGGACTCAATTTTTCGATCATCATAGGACTACTCTCATCTACTGGGGTTGATAGATCCCTTCTTGGTGCGATCTGGTTCCTACAATGAATATGCTACAACCAACATACACCTCAAGATTTCGAATGGCTAGGAGACTGAGTTATGGTATAATCAAACTATAACACACTCAAGGTGAACTATTGATGTACCTCAGGTCAAAGAACTAGACACACAGCTGCAGCGTCAAGCTAGTCATCGATGAGAAGGTAGATTTTTTTATGACTGCTCGAGGTGGTCACGCTCAGTACTCTCATTCTCAATGAATACCTGTACTCTCACTTTGGTGTCTCCATACTGTTGACTCAAGATACATCTATCCTAAGAAAGTGATCATATACCAACCTTTCGGATCGATCACCATCCTCGTGATGATCTTATGGTATGGAGCTGTTTATGAGTTAGTTATGTAAATTCATGCCTTAAATTTTCAACTCTTGAAAATATAAATTAACATTCCTACTAACTCAAAGGATGTATCACAGACATAATGTATACAATGTGATAGTAGAATAACCCTTTTACTTATTTATAGTCAAAATTATAAATTTGCCCTTACATTTGTACAAGAATGTGTCAGCCAATCTGGCATCTAGGGTACACATCTAACAAACTCTCACTTGACCTAATGCCAATTGGATATATATCTAAGTCCCATGTTCTCAAGGTGGGCTTCGATCTTTTGCTGGCCTAATGGCTTTGTCAGTGGGTCTACCACATTGTTTGTGGAGTCGACCTCTTAACCTCGATATAACCTTTTTAGAGGTAATCACGGATCAGATGGAATCGTCGCTCGATATGCTTGGACTTCTAGTGAGACCTTGGCTCCTTAGCTAGGGCTATGGTGCCATTATTATCGCAGTAAAGAGGGATGGCATCCGATGACATCACTCCAAGCTCTGCGGCAAACTTCTTGTACCAGAATGCCTCCTTCGTAGCTTTCTATGCAGCAATATACTCTGCCTCCATAGTAGAATTAGCAATCACCATCTGCTTGAAACTCTTCCAGCTAACTGTACCACCATTGCAAATGAACAGACTTTCAGATGTCGATTTTTGATCATCTATATTAGACATAAAGTTTGAGTCAGTAAATCTCTGAACCTAGAGTTCTCCATTTCCAAATACTAGAAACATATCCTTAGTCCTTCTCAAGTACTTAAAAATATATTTCACAGAAGTCCAGTGCTCTTCGCTTGGATTCGACTGATATCTGCTTGTGACACTCACAGCATGGGCTATATCAGGTCGTATACATAGCATGGCATACATGATGCTTCCTATTGCCGAAGCATAAGGGATCTTACTCATGCGTTCAATCTTCTCATGTGTGCTAGGGCACATCTTTTTGGAGAGATGAATGCCATGTCTAAAAGGTACTAAACTTCTTTTGGAGTTTTTTATGCTAAACCTTTTTAGTACCTTCTCTATATACATCTTCTGTGAAAGTCCCAGCATCCTATTTGGTCTATCTCTATAGATCTTAATACCTAGTATAAAGGATGCCTTTCCTAGATCTTTCATAGAGAACTCCTTAGACAACCATATTTTGACTAAGGTCAACATAGAAATATCATTCCCAATCAGGAGGATATCATCTACGTACAGTACGAGAAAGACAACTGCGCTCCCACTGACCTTCTTGAACACACATGGTTCTTCCTCATTCTTGATGAAATCAAATATTTTGATCACATAATTGAAACAAGTATTCCAGCTCTGAGATGCTTGCTTAAGTTCATAAATGGACCTTTGCAGCTTGCAGATCTTATGATCATCATCACTAGATGTGAAACCAAGCGGCTGTTCCATATAGATATCTTCCTCAAGATATCCATTTAAGAATGTCATTTTCACATCCATCTACCATATTTCATATTCGAAATAGGCTACAACAGTAAGTAATGTGCGGATGGATTTTAGCATGGCTACGAGTGAAAAGATATCCTGATAGTCAATGCCTTCGCGCTGACTATAACCTTTCGCTATGAGCCTAGCCTTGAATGTCTTCACATTCCCATCTGCACCTATCTTTCTCTTGAAGATTCATTGACACCTAATAGGTACAATACCTTCAGGTGGATCTACCAAGGTCCAGACTTTGTTTGAGTGCATCGAGTCAATTTTTGATCTCATTGCCTCTAACCATTTCTCAGAGTCGATATCTGATATCGCCTCATGATAGGTCTTGGGGTCATCACCATGAGCCCTATTTTCTGTGAGGAACATTTTCTCTACTTCCTCTTGTATAGTATCTAAGTACCTTTTAGGAGGACATAAAACCCTAGTCGATCTACGAGGTGGAAGAGGTTGTGTTAGGACTGATTCTAATTGATTGGGTTCCTTAGGTTCTTTAGCTCTTGCTCTTAGGAGACACTCTCCTTGAGCTTAATTATTCTTTCAATGCCACCATCTTGAATAAACTATTTTTCAAGAAAAATAGCATGTCAATTCACAATCACATTGTGATCTTCTGAAATATAGAAATAGTATCCTAATGACTCTTTAGGATATCCTATGAACCGAGCTCTAAAAGACCTGAACTGTAACATGTTCGCCTGCTGTTTCTTGACATGAGCTGGACAACCCCAAATTCTGAGATGACTCAGACTTGGCTTCTTACCATGCCATATCTCATACGGTGTGGTAGAAACGATTTTAGAGGGAACCCTATTCAATACATATGTTGCTGTCATAAGACAATATCTTCAAAGAAACTCAGGGAGGTCCGTGAAGCTCATCATAGAACGGACCATATCTAATAGGGTCTGGTTTCTTCATTTTGAAACCCCATTGAGTTGTGGCATTTCAGGTGGAGTCCATTGAGAGACTATGCCATTGTCCTTAAGATAGTCTAAGAACTCTCGACTAAGGTATTCACCTCTTTGATCTGATCGAAGAATCTTAATGGGCTTTTCTGTTTATTTTTCTACTTCATGTCTGAATTCTTTAAACTTTTCAAAGGCTTCAAACTTGTGTTTCATTAGAAACACATACCCGTACCTAGACATATCATCGGTGAAGGTAATGAAGTAGACATAGTTGCCTCTAGCCGGCAAATCAAATGGGCCGCATACATCTGTATGTACTAGGACAAGTAGGTCTGTGGCCCTTTTCCCATATCTTGTAAAAGGGAGCTTGGTCATTTTGCCTTGAAGGCATGATTCACAAACTGGATATGACTCGAAAGTCAACGGACTCAATAGCCCGGATTTTTCTAATTTGTTAACCTTGTCTTCCGCTATATGACCTATAGCTTTAGGTACCACAGATACTTATCATTTAGACTATCTCTAGGCCTTTTAATTCCCATGGCATTCATATTTTGCTCGATATGAAATACAGATACATCAATATATAGCTGATAAAGACCATTAATAAGAAAATCATTTGCAACTTTATTATTTTCATAAAATATGTTACAATGGTTCTTATGAAAGCTAATCACATAGCCTTCTTGTGCTAAACATGAAACAGAAATCAAATTCCTGCTTGCTGCAGGCACATAATAACAATCTCTAAGAACTAAATCTAATCCTAACGGTAATCACAGAGGGTAGGTTCTCACGGCCACAGCAGCAACTCTTGCTCTGTTCTCGATGCGTAGGATCATATCCCCATCCCGCAGCCTCCTACTCTCCTCAAGACCTTGCATAGAAGTGCACAAATGAGCACTTGAACCAGAGTCAAGTACCCAACTGGATGCAGAGAAAACCATAAGATTAGATTCTATAACGAGAATACCTCCAAAAGGACCATCCTTCTTGCTCTTTAGGGTGGCCAGGTACTGAGGATAGTTCCACTTCTAATGGCCGTCTGAATTGCAGTGAAAATATTTTTTCTTTTCAGCAGCCTTCTTCTTCGATTCCATCTTCTTCTTCTTCCCATCCACCTTCCATTTCTTCACAGACTTCTTCTTCTTTTCAAAAGACTTTCTCTTGGAAGAAGTCTGCTCCACAGTAAGGACTGAGCCTTTTGAACCTTTCAAAGAAAGCTCAGTCGTAACCAACATGTTCATTAACTCAGCCAAGGTACACTGCATCTTATGCGTATAGAAGTTCATGATGAACTGACCATATGCATCAGACAAGGACTGAAGGATCATATCAATCTGAAAATCCTTGTCTAAGATAACATCGAGCTTCTCAAGATCCTCAATGTCCTTGATCATTGACAAACAATGATCTTGGACTGACTGCCCATCATACATTTTAGCCTTAAAAAATCTTTGGCAGACTTGATACTTGGCTGCACGACTTTGTTCACCAAACAACTCTTGTAGGTGAGCCAACATTTGGTGGGTAGTCATAATATTCTCATGTTGGCACTGCAAGTCATCAGACATGGCACCCAACATGTAGTACCTAGCTTTGTTATCATCATCCGTCCACTTTTCCAGAGACTCTCTGTTCAGCAGTTGGAGTGCTGGTATGGCAGGTGGATCCTGGTCTAAGACATGAGTCAGTTTCTTGGAACCCAAAATAATTTTATAGTTCCTCAACTAGTCCTTGAAATTAGGTCCAGTCAATCTGTGGGTGTCTAGTATTTTGATCAGGGGGTTGAACGCAGACATGTTTCCTAAAGAGAGTCAAAAGTTTCTAGTTAGATTTTATAATCAGACTTAACCAATTTATTTAGGAGTTTTATTCTTAAACAAATTAGGCTTCCACTATTTTCTCAGGTCCCTACACTCCCTAGGTAGAGATGTGAAAATCTCTGTGATTAGTAATTTCTAGTGGGTGGTGCGGTCTCACCGATTGGCTCACCACCTCACCTAACAATTATTGGTGATGGATCAACTGATGAGTGGACAACTCTTGTCCAATGATTCTCTAATCATGGTGCACCCAAAACATGATCTCTAATTCATTAAGCTCACTGTGCCCGAAATATTGCTCCAATCCTTAGTTAAGTCAGACCCACCAATTGCACGAATTAGATTTCTGATTGGGTCCCTCACCATATCCAGAATATTGAGCATAACCCATCCTCTAATCCGTAGCATCCAATGCCTAATGGATATGGTTGCATCTTCTTGGTACAACTGAGCCACTGTAACCAGCCGAGAACAATCAACCCCGGAAAGCGCCCGCACATCCACAATGGTGGAAGATCTTAGACTTAATATTTTCTTAGGGAGATTTGATTTAGGTCTCATTAAACTTGACTTGACATAGTCATAACAATTATGACTAACCTAATGACATGGGCTAGCTCGAATTATTAGCCACCTCAAATCAGAACTAGATCGACACATATGGCCAGGTAAGTGAGACCGGTGGGAGGGATATGCTATTAACTTGATAAGAATGCATTCGAGTCGAGTAGCTCCCAATTAAAAATTAGTCGGTTGCATCTGCCCAACTTATCTTAGACACCAAATTATCGAACCAGACCAATTGGGTTAGTCTGCAATCCAGGCTCTAACCACTAAGCCAAATTAGGTCTTAACTTGATCGAGTCACATCTAAATATGATTCGACCTTGACCTAGACTTTATATTATTAGATTGGTCAATTATTAGCTTTCATGATCCCACCTAACCAACTTTTGATTCGATTTGATCAACTGCTAGACCTAATTGAGCTACCCAAGTCCGAATCCAATTTTATAAAAATGACTTAGATTTGAAATTCTCAATTTTAGACCTAATTTAATTTCATAAGCTTAATTCATTAATTAAGTCTTGGGTTTATAAACAAAACATGTAAATAAATCCTAGAGTTTTAAGATCTAGGGTTTTGTAGAAAAGTAAATTTTGATTTCTGATTAAGGATGAACGCGCAGCACCCCTACACGCCATAAGAACACCTGGTTGAATGGGAGGAGAGGATCTCAAATCCTACTTTATTCTTATGACCGGACGGCCAAGAAGAACACCTTAATCAGAAATATTAATTTAACTACAAAATTAGTTAGATCTAAGTTACATATCACATATATAATTTCAGATCTAACTTATACATGCTTTGCATACATCTCGTGTATTAAAATCTGATCTAATTAGCATGCTTTCAGATCTGATACATCACATATAATATCTAAAAAATAAGATTTAAATTAAACTATTCAATATGAAATCTATTCTAGACAGTTACTGGAACAATTCTACAACTAGTCTAGGTATGCAATAGATCAATCTTATGAATTAATTAAATTTTATTTTTTATTTTTTGATCTGAATATAATATTTATAACATCAAAAAATCAAAAAATAAATTAGATCTAATTTATATTTTAATCACATTAAAATCTAAAACTATAAGACTATTCATAGATTAAACTACTCCTAGTCTAGTCATGCATCTTATACACGTTAGATCTACTTAGATTTAATGTTAAATTTTTCTAATTTCAGATCCTATCACATCTGATTTGACATCTAAAATCTATTAATATCAAATAAATAAAATAAAAATCAAATCTAAATTAGATCAAAAATAGAGCCATCAACCTGGCTCTGATACCAGTTGAAGGAAAAAATCGGCTTTTTTCTTGTAGGATCTTCCAGATCTAATGAGATCTGGGATGAAATATTTCAAAAAAATATCTTATAATATTTTAGATCTAAGATCTATTAGATCTAATTCTTATTATATGATATTAAATCTAAAATTAAATCTAAAAATATGTGGAATAAAAAAATACCTCTAGGGTAACTAGATTACCCTGTAGATGATCGCAGCAATGCCCGAGGTTCTAAAATAGCCACGCAGTCGCCTGGCCTCTATCGATATTCACTCAAGCAGGATCTAGATTATCTTCTCATCATAAATCTTTTCTCCAAAAATTAGATCTGGATCTGATCTGGAAGATCTTCAAAAGATCTTTTGAAGTTGGAGCAGCAGCTTCTCGATAAATCTCTGCAGCCTTCTAATCAGGAAGCCACCACACCTTGGACAAGCACCAGATGGATGCCCAACCTCTTGGACATGAAGAGAGGAGGAAAAGAAGTAGATGGGGCATAGAGAAGTGGAGAAGATTCAGGCTTTTGTTGGTTATTGTGCAGAGTCTCTCAACCCTAGGTGCATATAGGGTTTAAATAGACCCTACTGCGCCATGCAGTGCCACATCTTTCGACCAATCAAAAAATTCTAATTAATTCTGGAAAAATTTTGATTGGTGGAGTGATGTTATTTTATCATATTAAATAAAAATTCCCACAATCTCTTCTACTATTGGTGCCAACATTGGATAAGCACAGTGAGATTGGTGCCCCACAGTCCAAGTTGATCAAGGGATCAGAGTCCTCATCTCAAGGGACTCTATCCTTATCCACTTAGGGTGCATGCCCAATCTGAATATCACTTTGAGGCCCAATTTAGTAGGTGGACACTTTACAAAAAATCTCCAATGTCCTCTTGCCAAGTGGCCTTCAGTCCAAGGTCCATGGGTCAACGTTTGACCAATATCCTAAAACGAAAATGGCAGGTGACAGGAATTAGCAGGTGTTGTCTTAAATTCATCTCATGAATTAAGATAAATCTTTTCTGGGCTAAACTGGCTCTAGTCAGACTATGAGAAACCTTCTCAAGGTTCTCTGGGTGAGTCAAATCATATTTGGCTCAGTCGAGATAGAAAAGATTACACGAGGAGAAAGTTAGGCTCAATCGTGTGCTAGCATGATTTCCTTGAACCAATTGGATCTAATCAAAATCAATCGAACTAGGCTAACTCAATTGATGACATCCAGACCCTAACTCTTATTTGTGTGATCCAGTTAGGTTTATTTCTGTATGGTAATGAGATATATTGTGATGTCATCATCGACATCATCGAAACTCCTTTCGATGGACCAGAACTCTTCTGATTTAGATAATTAGAATGATCGATCATCAAGATCATTCTAATTGCTCTCAAAATCCACCAGTGATACCTAACAGTATATGGTGACAACCCATCAGAAATGAAGATAAACCTCTTGGTGAAGCTACTTGTGTGATTAAGTTCTTCTATCATGAGTTCCGACTGAATTAGGTTTAAGGTAAACTCGTCAAACCCAACATCAGTCATATGAATCAATCGATCGATCCAAGTTCGATGTGAAATCTTAATGAAAAACTCTTTTCCACTATTTCACTCTGCCATGGCCATGGGCTTAAGGACTCGATCTTTCGATCATCATAAGACTACTCCTCTCATCTACCAAGGTTGATAGATCCTTTCTTGGTGCGATCTGGTTCCTACAATGAATATGCTACAGCCAACATATACCTCAGGGTTTTGAATGGCTAGGAGATCGAGTTATGGTGTAGTCAAACTATAACACACTCAAGGTAAACTGTCGATATACCTCAGGTCAAAGAACTAGACACACAGCTGCAGCATCGAGCTAGTCATTGATGAGAAGGTAGATTTTCTTATGACTGCTCGAGGTGGTCACACTCAGTACTCTCATTCTCAATGAATATCTATACTCTCACTCTGATATTTCTACACCGTAGATTCAAAATACATCTACCTTAAAAAAGCGATCGTACACCAACCTTTCGGATCGATCACCATCCTCGTGATGATCCTATGGTTAGGAGCTGTTTATGAGTTAGTTATATAAATTCATGCCTTAAATTTTCAACTCTTGAAAATATGAATTAACATTCCTACTAACTCAAAGGATGTATCACAGACATAATATACACAATGTGATAGTAGAATAACTTTTTTATTTATTTATAGTCAAAATTATAAATTTGCCCTTACATTTGTACAGGAATGTGTCAGCCAATCTGGCATCTAGGGCACACATCTAACAGTGTTTCATGGATCTTTTAATCTCTTTTTGGAGATATATTCTCGAGGCCGCAGTGTATATTTTAAATAAAATACCTTCCCAATCTATTTCTAGCACTCCATATGAGATATGGAAAGGGAAAAGACTCAGTTTTAAACATCTTAAGATTTGGGGTTGTCCGATTTATGTGAGAAAAATTGATGGACATAAGCTGGATGCTAGATCAGAAAAATACAGGTTTATGGGTTGTCCCAAGGAGACTATAGGATACTACTTCTACCACCTTTCTCAACAAAAGGTATTTGTTGGAAGGCATGCCATTTTCTTGGAGAAAAAATTTATCCATGAAGGGGGTTGTGGGAGGTCTGTTGCACTTGAGGATGTTCAAAACCTACAACCCATCCAGGATTCACAAAATGATTCTCAACCAGATGTGCTCATTGTTGAGGCACAGCCACTCATACATCTCTCCGAAGGTCAAGTAGAGTGCATAATGTACCACTCAAGTATGGATTTGTCATTGAGAATGACAACACATTCCATATCATTGAGAATGATGATCCCACGACCTATTCGGAAGCTGTCATGAGTAGTGACTCTGACAAATGGCTCAATGCCTTGAAATCCAAAATAGACTCCATTTATACCAACCAAATTTGGACTTTGATTGATGCACCTGAGGGTGTGACCCCAATAGACTACAAATGAGACTTCAAAAGGAAGATTGGAGCAGATGGCTAGATAGAGACCTATAAGATTAGGCAGGTGGCAAAAGATTTCAGACAAAAATAAGATGTTGATTATGAAGAAATCTTTTTTTTGGTAGTCATGCTCAAGTCTATTCAGATAATGCTTGCTATTGTTGCATACCATGCCTATGAGATCTGACAGATGGATATCAAGACTGTCTTCCTCAATAAAAATCTTGAGAAAAAAATCTATATGACTCAGCGAGAGAGATTTATCTTTAGAAGGAGAGCAAATCAGGTATGCAAGCTGAATAGATCCATTTATCGATTAAAACAAGCATCGAGAAGCTGGAACATCTATTTTGATAAGACAATCAAATCATATAACTTTATCAAAAAATATGGATGAATTTTGTGTGTACAAAAAGACTAGTAAAAGTGCTATTGTCTTTTTGATCTTGTATGTAGATGACATACTGCTTACTGAAAATGATATCCTGATATTGCAATTGATCAAGACTTGACTATCACAAAGACTTTCCATGAAAGACTTGGGTGAAGCATCCTATATACTTGGTATAAAGATCTATAGGGATAGTTCAAAAAGGATACTTGGCTTGTCCTAATCTAGGTACATAGACTTTGTTTTGAAGAGGTTCAATATGGAGGGAAGTAAAAGAGGTTGCTTGCCCATAGGTCATGGCATACAACTCTCTAAAAAGATGTTTTCTAAGACACCTGAAGAGAGAAATAGAATGAGTTCTATTCCTTATGCTTCGACTGTAGGATCAATCATGTATGCTTTGCTATGTACCAGGCCTGATGTGGCTTATGCTTTGGGTATTGTAGGTAGATTTCAGGCTGATCTCGGAGAGAATCATTGAAAAGCTGTGAAAAACATATTCAAGTACTTGAGAAAGACTAGAGATTTTTTTCTCATATATGGTGGATCTGATTTAAAACTGGAAGGTTATACTGATTCTAATTTTTAATCTGATCTAGATGATAGAAAATTCATATCTGGATATATGTTCATCTTGTATGGTGGTGCAGTAAGTTGGAAGAGTTCCAAACAATAAACTATTACTGATTCAGTCACTGAGGCTGAGTACATTGCTACTAGTGAGGTTGCTATGGAGGCCGTCTAGGTGAAAAAATTTATCTCAGAATTAGGTGTGGTTCTAGATATTGAATAACCAGTGCCTCTTTATTGTGATAATACTAGGATAGTTGCTCAAGCTAAAGAACCAAGGTCTCATCATAAATCCAAGCACATCCTAAGATGGTTTAATCTCATTCGGGAGATAGTCGAAAGATGCAATGTAATCATGGAGCGAGTTGATATCAGGAATAATATAGCAGACTTGTTCACTAAAGCCTTGTCAATGCAGTAGTTTGACCACCATCTTGATTGCATGGGCATCAAGTATAGGGGTGATTGGCTTTAGTGCAAATGGGAGATTGAAAGAATAATACCCTCCAAGCCAATCGCATACGGGATATGAGAAAATTTTTTCTATAATTTATCTTTCAGACTCATATAATTGATATTAACATTATTAATAAAATAAATATTTTTGATTCATTATATAGTATATTTTATTATTTTTAAGATTATAATGAACCCCATAGTTCTAGATAATGATTTTAGGGCTGTGACGAGATTACACCAGTGAGATCTCAAACTTCGATAGCCACGACCTAAAATATTTTCAATCATTGGTTCATTGAGTCAGAGATTAATGATATCGATAAGACTGACATGTCCTATGTATGCTCAGAGATGAGAGTGGTTGATCTTACAACCACTTGTGTGATAATATTAATACAAGGATGTAGGTGCTCATTAGAGAATGAGTTCACTAAATAGACCTACGAGAGAATGTCTGATGGAGTCTTATTTACATATCAGCTGATAATTCTTTAATGGGAGTTGTGTAAGTGATCTTTTGATCTGAGATCATCATGGTACCTTGTGTACATTTCAAAGTGGCATGCTAGAGAATAAACCAAAGTAAGAATCCATGTATATAAGGTACCATGATGATCTCGGGTCAAAAGATCACATACACCACTCTCACTAGAGAACCATCTATCGACATGCTGTAAGACTCTATCAGATGTTCTTTCTGTGGGTCAGTTTAGTGAACTCATTCTCTAATGAGCACCTACATCCTTGTATTAGTGTCACCACACAAGTGATTGTGAGATCAACCACCCTCTCCATCGAGCATACATAGGATGTACCAATCTTACCGACCTCATCGATCTCTGACTCGATGATCTAATGATTGAAAATATTTTAGATTGGGGCTATCAAGATTTTAGATCTCATTGGCATGATCTTATCATGGCCCTAAAATCATTGTCCTAATCTATGGGGTTTATCATAATCATAAAAATATGATGCAGCAAATGATAAAATGCAATACCTCATGAATAAAATAACTAATGTCATACAAATGAGCTTGAAGAAAATATAGAAAAGTCCCTTTGCATTACCATGTGATTGACTTGTAGGATACTATTCTTTCAATCTCCCATTTGCACTAAAACCAATCACCCCATACCTGATGCCCATGCAATCAAGATGGCGAACATACTGCTACTGTGTTAAGACTTAATGAATAGGTACATTATACTATTCTTTATATGAACTCATTTTATGATCTAATCATAAATAAAGTGAAAGGTCATAGGATGTGCGTGGGTTATTAGTGAGACCACACCCAACTTAGTGATGAACTCTTTCATCAGGCAACTTTTCTTAACAATCTTTACTAATAGCATTTAACTGAGTCAAACACAGTTTACTATTTGAAACTCTTCCAATTCATTGCTCCTCTCGTACTTCTTAAGTACTTTGAGAATAGTTTTCACAATTTTCAAAAGATCCTATCATGGATCTGCCTGAAATCTATGATTATGCACAAGGCATAAACCACATCAGATTTGTTACATTGAACATATGGATAAGTAAACTCTTTTACACCCATTCAAATTAAACCCCTTCAGCATAAAATCCATGTACCTAGACTGGGACAAGCCTAACATCCACTTATGTTTATCACTATAGATGCCAAATATATTGGATGCTTAACCCAAGTCTTTTTCATGAAAAATTTTTGTGATAAGCATTTTATTGATCGAGTGCAATATCAGGACTACCTTTCTAATATGCTGTATGTCTTCTATATACATAACCAAGAAGTTAGTGAAACTCCCACTTGTCTTCTTGTACACACATGGTTCATCCATATTTGGATAAAGTCAAATATTTTGACTATCTCATCGAAAATAGAAGTACCTACTCCTCAATAGCTGCTTTAATCCATAAATGGATTTGCCCTCTCATTAGAGACAAACTCTCTAGATGATGTGTGGCAATAGCAAACAAAAATCTAGATTGACATTCCTGTTAGCAACCTATTGGGTCACACCCATAGGTGCTTCAACTATAGTTCATACTTGGTTGATGTATAAGAAGTTCATTTTGGATATCATGGTTTTAAGCTATCTATCAGAGTCTCTACTCATGACTATCTTTGAATAGGTTAAGAAAATATCATTCATAATGATGTATGGTGTATCGTCATTCTCAATGACAAATCAATATTTTGAGTGGTATATTATACACTCAGATTGATCTTCGGTGAGGAGGTGTATGCCATGATTATGCCTCATTAATTGGCACATCTGGTCGAAGATCAATGTGTGGACACTCCACAGGTTATGATAGGATAGTTCATAGGTCTTGAACTTCTCAAGTTCAATTATCCTCCCATTATCTCCTTCTTAGAATTTTTTTTTTCAAAAGGTAGCATACCTATTAACAAAATACTTTTTATCGAGTAGGATGGTAGAAATAGTATCGCATATTACTCTTAGGATAACCTATAAACTTATATAAATCTATTCTAGCATAAAACTTATGTACATCAACTCTTTTCATATAAGTTGGGCAACCTGCCTCTTTTCATATCTCATATGGAATGTTAGTAATAGATTTTGACGGTATCTAATTCGAAACATATGCAGCAATATCTAGGGCATTTCTCCAGAACAAGATTTGTGAAGCAAATTAAGGAACACACCATATCTCATATGTAGTATCCATCTCTAGGTCAAGATATTATTAACCTCTAAACATCTCGATGTACCAGGTCTAATATCTCACTTTTGCCTTTTTTCATATCCAGTAAATAGGATCTTGATTATTTTTATCCATAAGATAAGATTTACAAGTTCTATATGATTCAAAATTATACAGATAAAGAACTCTTCTTTGTATTACTTGTTTATCTTAGACTCACAAAAATGATCAAGTTGGCAATGCCAGAGATATGTGACCATCACATATTCATTTTTTATTCTCATCAATATAAAAAATAATATCATTGAGTGACAGAAATATAAGACCATTATCATAAATCTATTTTCATAAAATTTATCAGAAGAAGAGTAACTTTTACTCTTTACACAAATTTCAAATCCATGCTACAATAACAAAGGAATTGAAATAATATTTTTGATAAATTTAGGTATATAACAATGGTCTATTAGTTTCTAAACTTACTAGAAGGTTACATAGGTTCATACAACCTTAGCATGAATAGACTATCCATCAGTACCAAAAAATATGTAGTCACCTCTCTTCAGCTTTATAAGTCCAGCAACACTTTGCATAAGAGAGACCTATATGAGGTATTACATATCCAAAATTTTAATGCTGAAATACTCAATGATTAATTAGTTTGTATTATATACAAACCATTAGTAGATGCAACTTTTGCATCCTACTATTGCTTCACACTTGTAAGACAGCTCTTGCAACTAAGTGCTCATAATTGCTTATAATGATAATAGATATCCATAGTGAAGACAATCTTCATCTTCTTCTCCTAAGAGATACTAAAGAAGGAATCCAGGAGAGTTAGTAGGATCAAATCCTAGATTAACTCACCATCCATGATATTGACTTAATTGCATGATTAAGTTAATCAAGATACCAATGACAGTCATACTGTCACCCCACCATATCTCATATATGGTTTTTCCTTTTTTATAGTATCATCTCCGAATAAATCAAAATCAGAAAAAAAGGAGACTATCTCCTATATGAGAACTATTCTCAAGTTTTTCAACCATTCCATGAAGTTCGATCAATTTAAAAACATCAAAAAATATCATGCAGTGATAGTGAAGATGCAGATATATATATAAGAATATAAAAGGACTACTCATGATGACGTGCATAATTTAGATGAGATTTTTATCTAAATGTGTCTCCCACTATTTTAGCAAATTTCATAACCCTCAAGTATGAAAATGAGAAAATATATTATCTAGTTTCTTAGTGGGGTTGAGATTCAATTCCTCATAAAAAACTTTGTGGATAGTACAACAAGATCTTATGAGTTTAAGGGTAGGTAACTCTTTACCAATTATATCTTATACAACTCTTAACATAACTTTTGCCTCTAAAATACTTATAGCATTGTGGATAGCACAACAAACTATGGTTTCTTAGTCAAATTATACCCCTCAATCTTATATGGTCATATCTGAATAATAGTACCTCTGTGGATAGAACAATAAGGCAGCACTACTAGAATATACCATAAGCATCACTTAGTCAATATCATATCAATCCTTATAGCAAGCTTTGTAGATAGCACAACAAACTCACTATAATTTTTGATATACTCTATTAACTTAATATGAGCTAAGTACCATTAGCTTTATTATGCACCAAGACAGTATCAAATCAGTCCCCACAGTAAGCCTTATGGATAGCACAAGCCTACTATAGTTCTTGACATAATACTGGCTTAGCATGAAGAAAGGTATAGGTAGTGTTCTTAACACTTCGTCATTATGACTTAATATAATTTAAACCAAGGGACTTAGATCTCATACACATCCAAAATATATATATAAATATATCATATAAAATTTTAATTCTAACTACCAGTATGTAAGAGCATATAAAGAAAATCTAATGGTTATAGACTTCTGAAAGAAATACATCTCTACTCTCCAAACATCTCATAGTCTAACCTTAGGTACATCATAGATTGAACCATCTCATAGTCAATCTAAATACATCTCTACTCTCCAAACATTTGGTAATCCAGTCTTCATCTCTATGAAGACTTTCATGAATGCTTGATCTTTATCTAAAAATAGAAAGAAATAATTTCTATCTATTCTCAAATAATTTTTTCTATAACTTTACATCAATATGTAAAAATCTCAATTAATAGTTGGAAGAATAGAAAAGAAAAAATTCAGTCGATAATACAATGCGTCAGGAGCACTCAGCCTCTATAGCAACTCTTGCTGATGCATTTATATAATTAGCTAATAGAGAAACATTCATGCATACATCCATCAAATGGATGTACTATAGTCTATAACCACTCAACATATATTTTTTAATAATTATAAAATATGATAATTAACTTCTCATGTTATCTTAATTGTGATATCATTCATAAACATGTCAATGATGATGTTTAAATATTTGGGCATAAAGCCCATCTAGGATTTTTTATTCGAGTTCAACACTTGATCCATGTTTAATTTTAAGTCATTCATTTATCGTCATTTTGAGTTAAGCTGAACAATGCTTAGGTTAATCTTAATCCAATTAGGTTAGCACAGATTCGATCAACCATGACTCAAACCCTAATCAAATTAGGTAAATGATAATTTGATCAACCTAAATTAAACATAATTTCTAATCAAATTAGAAATATGAATTTGATTTAATCTATAATCATTAATTTTAATCATATTAGATTAATGAATTATAGTTAAACAAATTCATCGACAAAAACCCTAATCAATGTCTGAAGCATCCTTTCCATGATCAAAATTTTTTTGGCTCCACACGTACCTTGGACAACAACCAAGATGGAAGACCCACAATAGTAAGTGCCCAATAACATGGTGGTCAGTCCTTGAATCTTTGCTGAATGCATCAAATACAAAAATTTTATGTCTTGGCAATGTACATCTAATGTATCATTCCAAAGCTTCACGCATCACATTGCACTAGATTTATAATTCCATCAAAATTAAATCATAGGATCTAACTGAAACTTGTCTCACAAGTCTTAAGACCATGAAAACTCATATCCAAGTATGATCATGGATTGATAATATTTTATCATTAACAAAAGATACATCAAAAATATGAACTAAACATCAATCAGAAAATTTGATTTTGACATAATATGAACTGGATCTAATCCATATCACAATAATAATATGAAATTTGATTGAATCAATCGAGGGTGGCTTTGATACCACTGTTAGATTTCAGTGACATAATAAAATATAAATTTTAAAAATTTTTATATGCATTCAATAATTGAAAATAAGTTTAGCAATTAAACTAGACTACCAGAATACAAAAGCCCTAGGAACACCTTGATGATTGCAATCAAATAACATAAGCATGTATAACAAGAAAAGATAAGAAGCCATATACTAACATGAAGATGATGATCTAGTAATCATGAGATCTCCACAAGACTCCAAAGTAGAAGCCCTCTAATGGTGATCCACACAGGGCTGATCAAAGTCCTTCCCAATTTGAAGTAGTGCTGCAGCTTTCTTCACAAGTTTACTGTCGATCATCTTTCGTAAGAATGGATTGCACCACCACTTGTATGCCTTTGAGACCTCCACTAGAATCACTTTAAAAATTATTTTTTATATGATCACACCATATAAAAATCAGATTGAATGTTCAACACTTGAACAATCTGATTTTTAGGATAAGCATCTCATGCTTTCCAATTTCACTTCCCTTCCTTTCCATTTTTCTCACCCTTTTCTTATCTTTTTCTTTCCAGATTTTTTTTTCTATCTTTTTTCTCATATAATCCCATAGCTAAATCTCTCTATATAAGATCCATATCCCATATGGGGTGCCCCTTATATAAGGTGTTGGGTATAAAATACCCACAGTCGGAACCCACGGCGGAACCGCCATCAGCAAGCGCTGCTCCGCCCGGACTCCTACGGGAGCCGGGCTCCGCCGCCGACATCAAAACAGCTCCGCCCGGACTCTTACGGGAGCGGGCTCCGCTCTCAATATCAATTGCTGGTAAGCTCAATCCGGACTCCTACCAGAGCCGGACTTCACCCTTGACTTTGTTTGCAGCGCAGCTCCGCCCGGACTCCTACGGGAGCGGGCTCCACCGCCATCAGCAAGCGCTGCTCCGCCCGACTCCTACGGGAGCCGGGCTCCGCCGCCGACATCAAAACAGCTCCGCCCGACTCCTACGGGAGCCGGCTCCGCTCTCAATATCAATTGCTGGTAAGCTCAATCCGGACTCCTACCAGAGCCGGACTTCACCCTTGACTTTGTTTGCAGCGCAGCTCTGCCCAGACTCCTACGGGAGCCGGGCTCCACCGCCATCAGCAAGCGCTGCTCCGCCCGGACTCCTACGGGAGCCGGGCTCCGCCGCCGACATCAAAACAGCTCCGCCCGGACTCCTACGGGAGCCGGGCTCCGCTCTCAATATCAATTGCTGGTAAGCTCAGTCCGGACTCCTACGAGAGCCGGACTTCACCCTTGACTTTGTTTGCAGCGCAGCTCCGCCCGGACTCCTGCGGGAGCCGGGCTCCGCCGCCATCATCACAGCTCCGCCCGGACACCTACGGGAGCCGGACTCCGCCGCCGACATCAGAACAGCTCCGCCCGGACTCCTACGGGAGCCGGGCTCCGCTCACGACGGCTCCGACCATTGCCGAGCTTCAATCAACAGATCCGCACCCCCTGACAGGCCCTCAAAACGGCCGCGACCCTGCTCCACCTCCTGTGGCGGACTCCACGCAGCATCATCATTCCCTGACAAGCCGCAACAGCCATAGCCGCCCTGCTCCACTTCCTGTGGCGGACTCCGCACAGCTCCATTATCCCCCTGGCAGGCCACAGTAACGGCCACGAACCTGCTCCACCTCCTGCGACGGATACCATGCGATTCTCCTGACGACGGACGCTGCTCCACCCCTCATAACGGATTCCACGTGGCAAGTCGAGGTGATACCCACGTGTCTGCTCCATTATCTTTCGCAATCAATTCCCCTGGCCATGGGCGGCCTACTACCAGGCAGTTACACACGTCGCCATCAGTCCGTTGCCTCCCCCCGCTTATAAAAGGGGAGGACTCAGATACGTTATGGTTTAAGCTCATTTTTCTTATCTCAAAATTCTGCTAAATTCTCCGTTCGAGCACTCCATTCTTGTTGAGGCAGAGAACTGACTTGAGCGTCGGAGGGTTTGTCGGAGCAACCCCACCTCCGGTTTAGACTTCCCTTGCAGGTCCCGGCGGCGACCGCGGCTTCCTCAACTCCAGCTTCTCCGGCGCAGGCGGATTTTTGCACCAACATAAGGTATGAAGGTGCACCACAAAATTTCCTAAGGGGTGCCAACTCTTAGCATCCCTTATTTCTTACATGCCACAAAATAAATTTTTAGCATGGAATCTCAAGAGCAAGGTATGGAAAAAGAGGTATTTTACTAGCAGAAGGACTCCTCCTCTACGTAGGAAAAATAAAATGCCACCTGATAGCATGTGGAATTAAAGGGAACACATGAAATCAAGAGTCCAAGACAAGATGGACTCTTCCATTATCGAATGCATACATGAAGGGGCGTCCCATTTATTTTATGGCATGGGGTTTCTTCCTAGAGGACTCTTCCTTCTCATCTACACCCATATCCTAAGAGTCATCATATGACGCATGGAAATAAAGGAAGGAATTTAAGAGGAGTAAGTGAGAAGGACTTCTCCTCTTAACACCAAAAAATAAATAGGGCATGGAATTTATTTGGCGTGTGGTTTTGGCATGGAGGAGGTTGGTCTCATATGAAGCTCTTTCATAAAAATTAGATAAGCCACTTATTAATTTATAGGTTCAAATCCAATCACATTAGGTCAAGGCAACAAGTCAAAGATTAGCACTAACACCATTGCACTTAACCCAATTGGGAACTTGGGCTAATTCATGTACTAGCAATTTAATTGACCCATTAGATTTATAATAAATCTAAATAGATTGGATTAAGACCAAATTTTTATTGTGTGTGATCTATTGAGTTTCAAATCTAACCAATAGTAGACCCAGACTCTTGACGTAAACCTAATCCGATTAGATTAGGTCAGCTCAAGAGTCTCAATTAACTAGGACTCTTCCTAATTAATTTTTGAATAATTTTTTTTTAATTTTTATGAGTCCACAAGTTAAGATTAATATCTAACAATGCGTCATGACTATCTAGAAGATTTAAAATTTGATAAAAATATCAAAATTATTCTTCCATGGTGAGTTACCATATAATTCAATCCTTCGATTACACAACATCTCAGACAGGCCATGGGCATAAAATCATATCAAGCCTAAATACCTATCCCTATGTATCTTGATTTGATAATGATGACTCAGTTGATAAACTAGTAGAAATTTTTTTTTACTGTTCATCCCTGCTCTGGCCAAAGACTCTCAGAGTCATCATCCTGTGAGATCACATAGGATGTTCTCTCCTCCTACAAGGAGTGATCGATTCCTTGTTGACCACTCACAACCTTCATGCATACTTCACCATACCCAGAATATCCTACACATATCTCAAAGTGGCATACTAGGGAATAAACCAAAGTAAGAATCTATGTACACAAGGTACCATGATGATCTCAGGTCAAAAGATCACATGTACCACTCCCACTGGAGAACCATCTATCGAGATGCTATAAGGCTCCATCAGATGTTCTTTCTGTGGGTTAGTTTAGTGAACTCATTCTCTAATAAACATCTACATCTTTGTATTAGTGTCACCACACAAGTAATTGTAAGATCAACCACCCTCTCCATCAAGCATTCATAAAATGTACTAGTCTTGTCGACATCATCGATCCTTGACTTGATGATCCAACGACTGAGAATATTTTAGATTGGGGCTATCAAGATTTTAGGTCTCAGTGGTATGATCTCATCATGGTCCTAAAATTATTGCCCTAATCTATGAAGTTTATCATAATCATAAAAAATGATGTAGCAAATGATAAAATACAATACCTCATGAATAAAATAACTAATGTCATGCAAATGAGTAGGAAGAAAATATGGAAGAGTTCCTTCGCATTATCATGTGATTGGCTTGAAGGGTACTATTCTTTTAAATTTGATATACTAACACATTGTATTAACCCAAGTTCCTAAATTGGTTCAGTTCAAAGTGTATGAGTTAAACTAGACCAGTTATCTTTGACTTAATGGGATTGGATCCATTTAATTGGGTTCTTATCCAACTTGAAACAATTTCTAGTGTGGAAGGAGTCCTCTGTGCCCACCAGGTTTCACACCAATATAAAATTGCCACCCCCAATTAATTAATGTGATAAGACCTTCTTAATGAAGGATCTTATCTTATCCTATCACCTAGTCTTCTCATCGAAAACCTTAATGAATTCATGCTGATTTTACATGGAGAATTTATGGGGCATAGAAGAGGAGGAGTCCTTCTATATGAAGGCTCTCCTATATAAAAAATAATTTACAGTAATTTATTTCACCACATGAGAAGGTGGAGCACCAAAGGTTGGCGCCCCTTGGTCCTTCATCATGTCCCATGCTCACCTATTTATATGGGGCATCCCATATGGACCAGGTGCTTGATTTTGGATAAAAATCAGAGATAAGTGGCATGTAAAAGAGAAAAACAAATTTAGAAAATATTTGAGCAAAAGGGTAAGGAAAAATTGAGGGCTGGTGAGAGAATTAGCAAGTGTTGCTAGTTAGCCCTGAGGTTTGATTTTTTTCATGTGTTGGAGCCCAAAATCAAATTCTAGATTGTGAGACATCTATAGAGGGTCTTCTTGGCATGATTCTGATTATAAGATCGAAGGCGATTGGGCTTTGGCGTGATCATACTTTAAGTTCGAAGCCGGCAGTATTCTTGAGAAGATAAGGCTACGACAGCACACCGATTAGGAAAGATCTTGGCCAACCACCATGTGGATCACCATTGAAGGGCTTCTACTTTGGAGTCTCATGGAGATCAGCATCGTGCCATATTATTTTTTAGTGAAAGTATAAAATTCTATCCCTTTGCATGCTTGTTTTGTTTTGATCGATATCGGCAGGGTGATTCTAGGGTTTGGATTTTGGCTTGATAGTTTTAACTATTAAAGCTATTGATTAATTTATTTTAAAATTTTTAAAAATTAATTTTCATTGTGTGACTGAAACCCAACATCTAATTTCAACTTAATGCCAAAATACAAGAGTCCTCTTAGATGAGGACTCTTGGTGCAAATTTGAGTGGGCGTATGCATATTCGCATGAGCAGAAAGATGGAGTCTTTTTGGCTTAGGATTTAGATATGTGTGGTAGCCCACATCACCCTCCATCCTCTAGTATACATCTCAAAGTATGAGATATATTTTTTCTAGAATTTATGGATTGGGGAAAAAATTGGAAAGAAGGAAACTCGAGCGTGTGCGCAGTGAAGTCTCGTGACTCATCATGTAAGAAGAGTCCTTCTAGTGATAGAACTTTATTTAAATAGAGAAAAAAATTATTTGATAATGTTTTTTATTTAAAACATTCTTTTATGAATATTTATCTAGAATTTTTTTAGATATATCTGAAGGTCAACCAGATGCCAGAAGCCCCACTTCGCATGCGCATGCGTGGTGATAAGAATTTCATGGGAAGAGATGTGAGAGGTCATTCTTCCATGTGATTTTTATCTCCTTATTAGGCATTTTGAAATTAAAATTAAATCCTCTTGCCACATGGTAAGTTCATAATTTTTTTGATTTGAGAAGGGATGTGAAAACATCCCTTCTCTTGTCATATGCATGGGTGAATGTTCTGATTGATGTATCAGGCAAAAGAGTCCTATCTGAAGTCTTTTATTTTTCTGATATGCAGAACAGATAGGATGTTTGAATGGGGTGTGTCCTTATATTTGGGCATCCCCCTGACACTTATAAATAGGTGTGCGCATTGAGTGTTCAAAACATTCAATCTGCTTTCCTTTTTCTTTCGGTTGCTCTCCTTTCTTTCTTACAACCCACTTAGTTTTAGGATAAGGCTTTGGGATTTACGACAAAGCATAATCAGATCTAGAAAAGGGTTGGAAAAGTCCTAAAAAAAGAGATTCAGAAGTTCAGAGGAGGTTCTCAGAGGGTTGAGTCAGGTTCTTAGAGAAATCTCATCGATATAAGGCTAGTCGAGTTCTAGGGGCTAGAATTCTTAAAGCAAGGTGAAGGAGGAACGCTGTTTTTGATCTAATTTTCATGTGAATCACCATTGAAAGATGGACACTTGGATGCCTCATAAAAATTAAGCTTAATGCTATAGGTATTTTTCTTATCCAAGTTTAATTTAATTATGCTTTGATTGTTATACTCAAGGATTCCTAGGCATTAGGGTTTTCGATGCGTCAAGTATTTTGAATAAAAATTTTAAATACCTAACCCTCCTATTATACCATCAAAATCCAACAGTGATATTAGAGCCTCTCTTTATTTAAATAATCAAAGCTTGGAATATTGTCTTAATTATGATCAAGCTTGGGTTTTTGTTTTGGTTCAAGTTGGGTCAATGATTGAACCAAATTAAACATCCAAACTCTAGCATGTCTTAAAGATATGTTTAGATACATAGTGTTATATTTAGAGGCATGATGCATGGATTACATATGTATATGAAGATATAAAATATTTTTTTTTATAGCCTAGTACTCGAATTGGGGTTCATCACCAGGCCGTCCGATCATAAGAGCAAGTAGGATTCAAAAACTCTCTCTTTCCATTCTATGGGGTACTCTTATGGCATATAGTAGTGCCACTATGATGTCTCAAGAAGAAGAACCATAAAAAGAGTGTTTTATATTGATGCATGCTATTAGTACTTCATGCATATGATATGCTTTAGTTGCTATGTTATAATCATGTTGTATGATTATGATTTTATATCTTAAAGATATGATTAGATGCCATGATTAGTTGTTATGTTTATGAAGTTGCAACTATAATAGTGTATCGTTATGATTGGTTAAGTTAGGATGTGCATGAGACCACTAAAGCCCTCATAAAAATATATTAAGTCATAGTGTTGTGAACTAGGAGCTGACCAATTTCTTGAATCGATTAATCAATTAGTATCTAAGAAGTGTTTCAAGTATGATGGTTCTTTAATTGATTCCATTTGCTGGCCTAACCAATTTATTGGTGTCTAAGAAAAACAACGAAGAGACCCTCACCAATCTTAACACTTTTGTAGTCAATTGGATTAGTTCAGATCTTGAACGATAGTTGCTCAGTTTTTTAAACACTATATTTGCCTTCCTTCATACTAAGCTAATACCCTATCAAAAACTAAAGTAGATTTGTTGTGATATCCATAAGACTTGCTATGAAAATTGATGTAGGTTTTTCTTGATGCATATTATATATTTTATGGTATATTTGGATATATTTCTTTATTGTGATATCCACAAGAGTAGTATTTTTTGGATATGGCTGTATGGAAATGAAAGATCTAACTTAACTAAAAAATACTATAGTTTGTTATGATATCCATATGATGGTAAGTATTTTTAGAGGCAAAGATTATGTTGAAAATTGCATGAGATACAGTTGGATAGATTTTTCTATCTTTGAACTCATTGAGATTTATTGTGATATCCACAAGACTTCATTAGGGAATTAGGATCTTAACCCCTCTAAAAATTAAATTTAGAATTTTCTTGTCTACTATAGAGAAGGCTATGGTATCCGATAAAATAGTGAGAGACATAACTAGTCAAAGACCTCATCTAGTTATATATGTTAAACATAAGTGGTCTGCTTATATTATTGTTCTTCATCTATGTAGATTTCATTCTGCATTATGGATTCTTTATTTTTGCTGCATGACATCAAAGATGGTAATAAGTTAACTGATCCAAACTATGTTGATTGGTTGAGAAACTTGCAAATTAGGTTTGTACTGGAGAAAAACTCTGATGTTCTAGATATTTCTGACCTTAGATTGGTCAGTGATAATGTTTGTAAAAATAAGAAGGCAAAAGATGTCCATTTGGATATTATTTGATCATTTTGTGACAAATTTGGGCAGTAGGAGAATAATTGCAAGAATTATCTTGCAAGATTGAAACAGGGTGCGAGTATAGCACTAAATGATGTGTACATGATACAGACCTATTTTTCATTGAATGGCTCAAACTCTGATATTTGGGTATTGGATACTGCCTATGGATCACATATCTCTGGCAATGTCTCTTTGGTCATATTAGTAAGACTAGAATAGATAAGTTATACAAAAAAGATTCTTTGACCCATATGATTATGAATCATTGGAAACTTGTGAATCTTGTCTCATGAGTAAGATGACCAAGACTCCATTCTCTAGATATGGAGAGAGGGCACAGGAGTTGTTAGCCTTAGTATATTTGATGTATGTGGGTCGATGACAACTCAGATCAGAGGAGGATACTCTTATTTTATCATCTTTACAGATGATCTATCAAGATTCAAATATGTGTATCTTATGAAATATAAATTTGAAGCCTTTAATAAGTTCAAGGAGTATCAAAGTATGGTCAAGAAACAAACTAAAAATGATATCAAGATTTTTCAATCTGATCGAGGAGGAGAATACTTATCCAATAAATTTCTTGATCATCTTAAAAGTAAAGGTATTCTCTCTGAATTGATCCCTCCTTATACACCTGAGCTAAATGGTACAGTAGAAAGGAGGAATCGCACTTTGATGGATATGGTATGATCCATGATGTGCTTCACTGATCTCCCAATATCATTTTGAGGATATGCCCTAGAAACTGCCACATACATATTAAACAGAATGCCTTCAAAGTCTGTTACTAGTACACCATATGAGATATGAAAGAGAAAAAAGTCTAATCTTAAACATCTTAAGATTTGGGGCTGTCCTACTTATGACAGAAATCTCTTTAAACATAAGCTTAGTACTAGATCAGACAAGTGCATATTTGTAGGATATCCTAAGGAAACTAATAGATACTACTTCTACCACCCTACTGAACAAAAGATATTTGTTAGTAGACATGTCACTTTCTTGAAAAATAAATTCATCCAAGAAGGAGGCAGTGGGAGGAATATTGAACTTATGAAAGTTCAAAATCTATAAACTGTTGAGATTTTATGGTTTCATGTCATGTAAAAATTTTTCAAAATAAGTACATAGCAAAAATTAAAATTAAAATTAAATCTAATTTAATCTAAGCATACATAAGATCAAATCTTAAAACTATAAAATAAGATTTACATATGTGAGATAGGATTCAGATATAGAAATCAAATAGAAAAGAATAAATAGAAAAGATCTAATCTTCATACTTTGGTGTGAGTCAATTTACACCACGAATCGATGATCATGAATATCTTCCGAAGATTCCTTGAAACCGCACAAGTGTCCAACCTCTACGGATATCCATACGAGACTTCGATCTGATCAGAAGCTTTTAAATCTCACCAAGGTGCTAGCTCTTTTACAGATATCATATTTTGATAGTTGAAAACTCTTCGTTTCTCAAAAAACTCTCTTAGAGAAGAAGAAGAGAATAGGAAGATGAAGATCTTTATGCTAGAGATCATGAGAAGAACACTTTCTTCTCTTTCTTCCTCAAACCCTTTCAAAAAATCTCTATACTAGAGATCTAAGAAAATATGTCCAATTCTTGGACAAAAAGAAGAGAAAAATCTATATCCAAAACTTGAACAAAAGAGGGAGAAAGAAGACAATAACAACCAACCTTTGGTTGTTGATAAGAAAGAAGGGATAAGGCCTACAAACCTCACGCCTAGCCCCTTGTTGCCGTACCTCTCCTCTTCTTGATTTTTCATGCATGCCACACTCCTTTTGGCATCCAAAAATCTGATCAATATTAGCTTGTTATTGCCCCACATTATCCCCTTGTTTAAATAGGAGTAGATTAGGGTTTTAGTTAAAAGATAAGAGTCCATGTAACCTTGGACTCTCTAAAGTCATGCTACCAAACCTTATCTCTTTTTGTGCCAATATTTTCCATGAAAAGAATGGTTTTTCATGAATCCTTACACATAAAAAGAAAAGGGGCGTTGGGTATATGTGGTGTCCTCTTGGGGCTTTATAATGGTGCAAGGAGAGAGGGAGAGTCCTAGTCTATTGAGACTTTTCTTTAGGTGATTGATTTAAACTAAATTAATTTTTAATTAATTAAGATTTAATTGTATCCAATTAGAGGAAGATTCTTAGTCCAAATAGGAATCTAAAATCTCTTAGTTAGATCCTAATCTAATTAGAAATTAGGTCAAATTCAAATCCTAATCAAATAAAGAATTATTCTCTCATGCAATTGGATTATCTCATAACCCAATTAGGCTTGATCAAATCAAACCCATATCAAGTCAAATTGAATCTAAATCAATTAGACTTGATGCAAGCCCCGTTGCTCAATCAAATTGAGCCAATTAGCAATCCAATTGCTAATTAATCCTCCTATAACTCACCAACTCTTTAGCAAGTTACTTAATTGCAACTTTTGCATTGGATCAATCATCAATCATGCTGATGATCAAATCCTATCATGATTCATAATAATAATTCAATAATCTGATTAGTCAAAAGTCTCTTTGTGTATGACTCCATATGTTCTATTCTATCTGATAGTGAGATATATTGTGATCTCTATTGTTGGGTATAAAGTGCCCCCCCGGTCGAGGTTTACAGAGGACTGATCCTTCAGGGCTCCTCCGGCTCTCGACCTTGTACATGACACCACTCTGAACTCCCTCGGCCGTCTGGACTTCTTCAACGATGGGCTTCTGCGTTCACTCATCGGGCCACCCCGAAGGCCCTCTGAGCCTCGCTGTTAGCCATTCTTCTACAGCAATCGACTACCCCCGAACTTCTTCCGGGCTTCGTCAGCATCCGAGCTTCCCCGACAATGAGATTTCTACGGTAACCGGACTCCTTCCAAGTTTCTACGATGGTCGATCACATTTAGGATTCCAGTCGAGCTCCTGTGATAGCCGAACTTCTACCACGAGCGGCCTACTCCGAACTTCCACTACGAGTGGTCCGTCCCGAACTCCTAGAGCGGTCCACCCCGAACTCCTACTGCGAGCAGTGTACTTCGAACCTTATAGCGGGCGGCATACCCAGACCCCTACTGTAAGCAAGTCCCATCTGAGCCTCTGCTATAAATGTGTTCCTTCCGAACTTTCATTATAGGTAGACTTCAGCCGAGTTTCTTCGTAGTCGGGTCCTGCGACAACCGACCTTCGACCGAGCTTCTACAATAAGCGGTCTCCTTTCAGCCTTCTACAAGAACTAGACTTCGACCGAACTTCCATAGCGGTTGGATATTAGATGAGCTTCTATAATGACCGGGCTCCAGTAGCTGAATTCCTACAACGACCGATCACCTCCGATGTCTGCCGAACCTTCCCAATGCCATCTGAAGTCCATCACTGGCCGACCCTCCGCCAGATCCTTTATGAAACCGCACTTCCCCAACGGATCATCCTCAGGCGAGTTTCCACATCGGGCAAATCCCAGACGGACTTCTCTAGCAATCGGATTCCTACCGAGCTTCACCAACAAAAAATCTCTGTCCGAGCTTCTACAGCAGGTGACCCCCACCTGTAGTATCAGCACCTAAGGTACCCGACAACAGTAGACTCGTCAGCAGCTTCAGGGACATCCGAGCTTCTCCCAGACCAACAATAGAAAGCCATCCCACTCCATTAGATGTCCCAGTCGAGCTCCAGCCGACAGATCCGAGCTCTCTGACAAGTCACGACAAGAGCCACCCCCTGCTCCACTTTCTGCAACAGATTCCACGCGGTTCCACCACTCTCTGGCAAGCCACGACGAAGGCCACTACCCTACTCCACCTCCTGCAGCAGATTCCATGCAGCTCCACTACGCTCTGGCAAGTCGCGACAACAACCACCACTCCACTCTCCATAACCAACTCCACGTGGCCCTAAACGACCCCTGGCGCCGCTACTCTCTGTAACAAACTCCAGGTGGCTCTGAACAGCCCACTGCCAGGCGGTTACAGGCATCGCAGTCAATCGGGTGCCCCCTCCATCTATAAATAAGGACCCTCAGATACATTTTCCTCTAAGCTGGTAACTCTATCTCAAAACTCTGCCAAAATTTTTGCTCGAGCACTCCATTTCTGTTGAAATAGAGTACTGACTTGAGTGTCGGAGGGTCTTGCCGGAGCACCCCCAACTCCGGTTTAGACTTTCTTTGCAGGTCCCGACGGCGACCGCGGTCATCCCAGCTCCAGCTTCTCCGACCTCGATAAAATTCTACACCAATAGAATTGGCACTAGAGGAAGGGCGTGTGTCCTTGCAGTACCCTTGTTCTTAAAGGAGTGCTCAACGGGACTGATTCCGATCATCTTCTCCGATGTTCTCTTCTCCTTCTTCTGCTAGATCCTCACCTGATGCCTCCCCGCAGAGCATCCACCAGGCGATCCATAGCCTCCGCAGCCAGACCTCAGGCACTGACCTCACCTCTAGTTTCCCAAGCCCCTCCTCCTCCTCCGGCAACGACGGTCGGCACGGAGCAATTCGACCTGCTGGTTCAGCAAGTCAGGGGCCTCACTGAAGCGGTGCAGGCCATGCAATAGCAACAACAGCCGCAGGCATTGGTGCGGTTGGGGAGAGCATCGGCAGAATTCCAAAATCCGGTGGTGGGGTGGGCCACTTGGGCCAGTCACCCCATCCTTCCCGAAAAGACAAACCCGAGGGTGGAGAGCCTTCAGTCCGATCATGATTTTACCCCCGGATGATCTCTACCTCCATTCTACCCGAAGACCCTCGAGACCCGCAGTCGCGAGGACTTCCTGGATCGAAGGCTCTGAGAGATGAACCGGCGGATTGAAGAACTCCGCCACGTTCCCCCTGTTTATGGTGAGGACATCTGTACTGACCTTCCTTTTTCTCAAATGATCATGCAGGAATCGATCCCGCCAAACTTCAAGCTCCCCCAATTCGAAAGCTATAACGGGACCTCAGACCCGATCGACCATCTTGAAGCCTTTCGGATAATGATGTTGCTCCATGGCATGCCAGATGCCATTCTGTGCCGAGCTTTCCCATCCACCCTGAAGGGAGCAGCAAGGAACTGGTACTCGATGTTGAAGTCAGGCACCATCTTTTCCTTTGATCAGATAAGCCACTAGTTCGTGGCTCATTTTGTTAGTAGCCAACATCCCCGGAGAGGTTCGGAGTCCCTCATCAACATCAAGCAAAGGGAGAGAGAATCCATCCGGGCTTATGTCAACCATTTCAACATCGCTGCGTTGGAGGTCCGGAACTTGGCCAATCAGTCGCGATGGCCGCTCTGAAGGGCAGCCTCCAGAAGAATGATATTTTGTTCTCCTTGAAAAAGAAGTACCCCAGGGATTTCACTAATTTACTGGCTCGGGCCGAAGGATATGCCCGAGTGGAAGAAGCCTTCAAGATGAAGGATGAGGAGACTGCGAGAGAATGGCAAATGGGAGACTCGAGCAAGTCCGCAGCCGAAAAAGGGCCGAGTGAAGCTCGGCCACGCTCTCGATCTCCTCCCGAGCATGGGTGCGCCCGGACTCCTCCTCGAACTCGTAAACAGAGAAGCCCAAACCGTCGAGTTCGGCGAGGCTCTCCTCCCAAGAGATTCCACTACTACGCCCCTCTCAACGCATCGAAAACTCAAGTGCTGATGGAGGTCTGGGAGTAGCTCCCAAGGCTGGAGAGGATGCGCTCACACCTCGAAAAGTGCAATCCAAATAAATTCTACCTCTATCATCGTAACCACGGCCATGATACGGAGGAGTGTATTCAGCTCTGAGATGAGATCGAGGAGCTCATCAGATGGGGTCGGCTTGACAGATTCATTCGACGCCAACCTGAAGGAAGAGAAGATCAGCCTAGAGCCCTGTCGGAACCGCCAAAGAGGGAGAAGCAGCCAGAAGATCGGCCTCCGATTGGGATTATCAACTCCATCTCGAGGGGACCCCGATGAGGAGTAGACCTTTCACGGTTATAGGGTTTGAAAAATCTACGAGTGTATTGTCAGCAACTTTGCCCTGAATGAAAATTCTCTTTATATTTGTATATTCTTTCTTTTGGTATGAGCTTACAACGATGGGAGATAACTCCCCCATACAAACAAAACTAAGCATGTTAGGAACAGGAGGAGAACCTCATCCTAATGTGAGCAAAGTCGAAGGCCCGATTTTTTAAAGATCGGATGGGAGGGGAGGCCCTCGCAATGGCCCTTACGTGCCCCCACAGCCTTGTTAGGAACAGGAGGAGAACCTCATCGTAACATGAGCAAAGTCGAAGGCCCGATTTTCTAAAGATCGGATGGGGGGAGAGGCCCTTGCAACGGCCCTTACGTGCCCCCACAGCCTTGTTAGGAACAGGAGGAGAACCTTGTCCTAACATGAGCAAAGTCGAAGGCCCAATTTCCTAAAGACCGGATGGGGGGAGAGGCCCTCACAATGACCCTTATGTGCCCCCATAGCCTTGTTAAGAATAGGAGGAGAACCTCATCCTAACATGAGCAAAGTCGAAGGCCTGATTTTCTAAAGATCGGATGGGGGGAGAGGCCCTCGCAACGGCCCTTACGTGCCCCCACAGTCTTGTTAGGAATACGAGGAAAACCTCATCCTAATATGAGCAAAGTCGAAGGCTCGATTTCCTAAAGATCGGATGGGGGGAGAGGCCCTCACAACGGCCCTTACGTGCCCGCACAGCCTTGTTTGGAACAGGAGGAGAACCTCATCCTAACATGAGCAAAGTCGAAGGCCTGGTTTTCTAAAGATCGGATGGGGGGAGAGGCCCTCATAATGGCCCTTATGTGCCCCCACACCCTTGTTAGGAACAGGAGTAGAACCTCATCCTAACATGAGCAAAGTCGAAGGCCTGATTTCCTAAAGATCGGATGGGGGGAGAGGCCCTCACAACGGCCCTTATGTGCCCCCACAGCCTTGTTAGGAACAGGAGGAGAACCTCGTCCTAACATGAGCAAAGTCGAAGGCTCGATTTTTTAAAGACCGGATGGGGGGAGAGGCCCTCGCAACGGCCCTTACGTGCCCCCATAGCCTTGTTAGGAACAGGAGGAGAACCGCATCCTAACATGAGCAAAGTCGAAGGCCCGATTTCCTAAAGATCGGATGGAGAGAGAGGCCCTCACAATGGCCCTTATGTGCCCCCACAGCCTTATTAGGAACAGGAAGAGAACCTCATCCTAACATAGGCAAAGTCGAAGGCCCGGTTTCCTAAAGATCGGATGGAGGGAGAGGCCCTCACGACGGCCCTTATGTGCCCCCACAGCCTTATCAGGAATAGGAGGAGAACCTCGTCCAGACACAAGCTGAAACCAACTATCGGGAACAAGGGGGGACCTCATCCCGATGCAAACAAAGACTCGATCGATCGACAAGGGGGAAAGCTTCCTCAATGACTCCTCCACACTCTCATGGCCATGTCAAGAGTGGAGGGAAAACCCTCACTCAAACATGAAAAGGAAAGGGGAAGATAAAAGAGAAAGGTCGACGAACTACTTCTGCGACAGATAAGAACAAACTGCGTCAAAGACAAAAGGAACTTCGTCCCAGCCGCTAAGGGGGAACCTGACATGGGCTGAGGATAAATCGACCTCTTCAAGGTAATGAGAAGTTCGGGCCTCCGAGCTCGCATGCTGGAAGAAAACGTCAAACTCAAATAACCTCGAAAGAGCCTACGGTCATAAACCAAAGGGCCAATCGACACTGCAACGATCGGAAACCCCCAAATAACATCGGCATCGAACACGATGAAGGCCAAAAGGAGTCCGATAAGTAATCGATTAATACTAGAATGGGTGAGGTAATAAGCGATTTCATTCTCATTTCATTGGTGAAGTGTACATCATAAAGCCTCGAAGGCCAAAAAAAAAAAAAAAAAAAGAAAGGGGGGGGGGACGAGGTAATGGAAGATTCTCTTCTCATTCCATTGGCAAAGTGTATGCTACAAAGCCTTAAAAAAAAAACAACAACAACAAAAATACATATACAAAATAAACAGCTCTAAGGAAGCTCAGCTCCATCAGACTTTGAACTCCCGGTTCCAGCCATCGTCGAAAGTTACTTCAAGCACATGGCTTCTTCCTCCAGTCCCCCTTTCAGATCGGTGATTACTCCAGCATTATCTTCGAAGTACATGTAGACGCCATGATGATGGCAGGCATGATCGGTGACTACTCCAGCATTATCTTCGAAGTACACGTAGACGCCATGATGACTACAGGCGTGATCGGCGACTACTCCAGCATTATCTTCAAAGTACATGTAGATGCCATGATGATGGCGGGCGTGATCGGTGACTACTCCAGCATTATCTTCGAAGTACACGTAGATGCCATGATGACGACGGGCACGATCGGCGACAACTCCAGCATTATCTTCGAAGTACACATAGACGCCATGATGACGGCGGGCGTGATCGACGACTACTCCAGCATTATCTTCAAAGTACACGTAGATGCCGTCTTTGCCATGCCATGGCTTCCATTGCCTCACGGTGACGGCGGGCATGACCTTCTTTCTAAAGTCAGGTTCCCCCTCACAGTGACGGTGGGCATGACCTTCTTCCTAAGGTCAGATTTCTCCTCACGGTAGCGTGCACCAGGAAGCCCTCGTGGTCGAAGATGTGGTATAAGCATGGGCTCTGGGCTGTCAAGGCGAAATGTGACCAGATCTGTCTCTTCTACCCTCACCTTCTTCGCCAAACCAGAAGTTGCAGCGTCTTCCCACTCGTGGATTTTCAGGCTCTGGGCTAACATCAGAGCCGCATCCGTGCCCATATCGGCAACGAAGGGAGGCCGACTCCGTCTACAAACGGGGCCGCGAAAGTGGAGAAAGCTTTGAGGCTAACCCAAGATGGTCTGAGGAATGTGGGGATACAGAGATGAGGATGACTCAATGAATGCCTAAGGCAAGGAAGGGAAGACTGAAGAAGCTCCCGTACAAAGTGAGATCCCAAAAGGGAGGAGAGGCAGGCTTAAATAAGGAACAAAAGCTGGTGCAATAATGACTGCAAGGCTCCTCAGACTAGTCCACGACCACCGCGTGGCCCACTCACCGTAGCAAGCGGCTGGAGGTGGCCAACAATTAGTAAAACCATTATGACACCGTACCTGGGACTGCATTTCGGTTGGAATTCCAAAAAGAAGAAGCCTTTTTCGCAAAGGCTCCAGTACCAGCGTACCGTGCGTCAAAATATCTGGCGACCATTGAGTACGAAAATTGAGGAGAGCAGCTTCGACCGTGGGGAAATCTCTGTACTTCATTCGCTCGAAATCCGAACTCAAAAGTAGGAGGACCGGTGTTGGGTATAAAGTGCCCCCCCGGTCGAGGTTTATAGAGGACTGATCCTTTGGGGCTCCTCCGGCTCCCGACCTTGTACATGACGCCTCTCCAAACTCCCTCGGCCATCCGAACTTCTTCGATGATGGGCTTCTGCGTTCACTCATCGGGCCAACCCGAAGGCCCTCTGAGCCTCACTGTTAGCCGTTCTTCTACAGCAATCGACTACCCCCGAACTTCTTTCGGGCTTCGTCCGCATCTGAGCTTCTCCGACAATGAGATTTCTATGGTAATCGAACTCCTTCCAAGTTTCTACGACGGTCGACCGTCTTTAGGATTCCAACCGAGCTCTTACGATAGCCGAACTTCTACCACGAGCGGCCTACTCTGAACTTCCACTACGAGCGGTCCGCCCCGAACTCCTGGAGCGGTCCACCCTGAACTCCTGCTGTGAGCAGTCTACTTCGATCCCGACAGCTGGTGGCCTACCTCGGACCCCTAATGTAAGCAAGTTCCATCCGAGCCTCTGCTGTAAATGTGTTCCTTCCGAACTTTCATTACAGGTAGACTTTAGCAGAGCTTCTTCGTAGTCAGGTCCCGCGACAACCGACCTTCGACCGAGCTTCTATAATAAGCGATCTTCTTTCAGCCTTCTACAAGAACCAGACTTCGATCAAACTTCCATAGCGGTTGGATATTAGATGTGCTTCTACAATGATCAGGCTCCAGCAGTTGAATTCCTACAATGATCGATCACCTCCGATGTCTGTCGAACCTCCCCAATGCCATCCGAAGTCCATCACCGGCTGACCCTCCGCCAAATCCTTTATGAAACCGCACTTTCCCAATGGATCATCCTCAGGCGAGTTTCCACATCGGGCAAATCTCAGACAGACTTCTCTAGCAATCAGATTCTTATCGGGCTTCACCAATGGAAAGTCTCTGTCCGAGCTTCTACAGCAGGTGACCCCCACCTGTAGTATCAGTGCCTAAGATACCCGACAATAGTAGACTCATCAGCAGCTTCAGGGACATCCGAGCTTCTCCCAGACCAACAATAGAGAGCCATCCCACTCCATTAGATGTCCCAACCGAGCTCCAGCCGATGGATCCGAGCTCTCTGACAAGTCACGACAAGAGCCACCCCCTGCTCCAATCCCTGCAACAAATTCCATGCGGTTCCACCACTCTCTAGCAAGCCACGATGAAGGCCACTACCCTGCTCCACCCCCTACAGCAGATTCCATGCGGCTCCACTACGCTCTGGCAAGTTGCAACAATAGCCACCACTCCACTCTCCGTAACCAACTCCACGTGGCCCTAAACGACCCCGGCACCACTACTCTCCGTAACAAACTCCAAGCGGCTCTGAACAGCCCACTATCAGGCGGTTACAGGCGTCGCAGTCAATTGGGTGCCCCCTCTGTCTATAAATAAGGACCCTTAGATACATTTTCCTCTAAGCTGGTAACTCTATCTCAAAACTCTGTCAAAATTTTCGCTCGAGCACTCCATTTCTGTTGAAGCAGAGTACTGACTTGAGCGTCGGAGGATCTTGCCGGAGCACCCCCATCTTCGGTTTAGACTTTCTTTGCAGGTCCCGACGGCGACCGCGGTCATCCCAGCTCCAGCTTCTCCGGCCTCGATGGAATTCTGCACCAACACCTATCACAATATCATTGAAACTCCATTCAATGGGTTGGAACCATTTCAACTCTGTCCATCAAAGATCATTGATCATCGAGATGATGTTCATGGGTTTCACAATCCACTAGTGATACCAAATAGTATGTAGTAGCAATCCAGTCGAATAAAAAATGATGAACCTCTAGGTGCAGTTAATGTATGATACAGTCTCTCTATCATGAGTCTCGATCAGATGACAGGTCATGGATAAGTCATTAAACCTCAACATTAATCATATGATAATTTAATTAGCTCGAGTCTATGTGTGATTCTTATGAAAACTCTTTTTCATCAATTACACTACTATGGCCATAAACTTAAGGACTTAGCTTTTTAAATCTCATAGGACTACTCTCTGCTGCTAGGGTCGATAGATTTCATCTAGGTACGTACTCTACTCTTACAGTGGATTAATTATTGCCAACATCTACTACAAAGACTCATTGAGTCAATATTTATGTGGAGTCAAACTCCAGCAGTCTTACTGCAAGCAGCTGTGGCATCGCAGGTTAATGGACCAGTCACACTGCTGCAGCATCGAGAAAGTCACTAACGAATGAGCAGACATCTATGTGACTTCTCATGTTGGTCATGCTCAGTGCTAGTTATTCTCTAACAATCACCTGTACTCTCTCTCTAGTGTCACTATACTGTAGACTCGAGACTCATCTATCTGAAGGAAGCGATCCATGCATCGATCTATTTGGATCAATCATCATCCCCATGATGATCCTATGACCAGCAGTAATTTAAGAATTAACCATCAATGACACATGCCTCAAATTCTCAACTCTTTGAGAATATGTGTCATCATCTTATTAATCTCTTGGATGATTCATGGATACATAAAATATGAATGGTAATATAAATGCCCATTAAGTACAAAACCGTATCCTAGTAATATGAAATATGTCAGTCAAGATTGGCTTCTTGGACATACATCCAACACAAACCAATTCAAAAATACCTATGGTTATACCACAAGAAGATCTTCAACTAGAAATATCCAAGGATGAGATACATTCATAATACACACCTCGTCTCTGAAGGTCAGTAGAGTGCGTCAAGCACCTTTAAGATATGGTTTTATCATTAAGAATGACAATTCGATCAATATCATTCAGGATGATGATCCATTGACCTATTCAAAAGCTGTCATGAGTAGGGACTCAGATAGATGGCTAAAAGCCATGAAATCTTAGATGAACTTTATGTACACTTACCAAGTATAAACTTTGGTTGATGCATCTGAGGGTGTGACCCCAATAGGGTGCAAGTGGGTCTTTAAGGGGAAGATCGGAGCAGATGGCCAAGTATGAACCTACAAGGCTAGATTGGTGGCGAAGGGTTTTAGATAAAGATAAAAAATTGACTATGATGAAACCTTCTCATCAGTGGCTATACTCAAGTCCATTCAGATTTTGCTTACTATAGCTGCAGACAACGACTATGAAATTTGACTGATAGATATCCAGATCACTTTTCTCAATGATAATCTTAAGAAAGAGGTCTATATGACTCAGTTAGAGGGATTTGTCTCAAGTAGGAGGACAAATCAAGTATGCAAGCTAAAAAAATCTATCTATGGATTGAAGCAGGCTTCAAGGAGCTGGAACATTCGATTTGATATGACAGTCAAAGAGTTTAGCTTTATCAAAAATGAAGATGAATCATGTGTATATAAGAAGACAAGTGGGAGTACTGTCGTCTTCTTGGTTCTGTATGTCGATGACATACTGCTCATTGGGATAATATCCCAATGATGTAATTGGTCAAGACTTGGCTATCGAATAAATTTTTCATGAAAGACTTAGGTGAAGCAACCTATATACTAGATATAAAGATCTATAGAGATAGATCTAAGAGGATGCTAGGCTTATCTCAGTCATGGTACATAGATCTTGTATTAAAGAGATTTAATATGGAGGCAAGTAAAAGAGGTTACCTGTTTGCAAGTCATGATACACATCTCTCCAAGAAAATGTGTCCTAAGACACAAGAGGAGAGAAATAAGATGAACAAAATTCCTTATGCTTCGGTTGTGGGATCAATTATGTATGCCATGCTATGTACCAAGCCTAATGTAATCAATGCTTTAGGCATAGCTAGCAGATTTCAGGCTATTCCAAGGGACGATCATTGGAAAGCTATGAAAAATATTTTGAAGTATCTAAGAAAGACTAAATATATTTTTCTCATATTTGAAGGAGGATCAGAATTGAAACTAGAGAGATATACAGATTCTAATTTTCAATTTGACCCCGATGATAGCAAGTCGATTTCAGAATATGTGTTTATCCTAAATAGTGGAGCAGTGAGTTGGAAGAGTTTCAAGCAGCAGATAGTAGCTGACTCAACCACTGAGGTAGAGTACATCACTGCTAGTGAAGCTGCTAAGGAAGCTATCTGGATAAAGAAGTTCATCATAGAATTAGGAGTCATTTTTGAGACTGAAAGATCAGTACCACTCTATTGTGATAACACTGAGGCCGTTATTCAAGCTAAAGAACCTAGGTCTCATCAAAAATTCAAACACATCCTCAGATGCATCCACCTCATTCGAGAAATTGTAGAGAGACAAGATGTTGTCTTTGAATGAGTAGACACTAAGAACAATATAGTAGACCCATTCATTGAGGTCATACCACAATAGCTATTTGATTTCCATCTTGATTTTATGGGATTGAAATATAAAGGCAATTGGCTTTAGTGCAAGTGGGAGATTGAATGAAGAGTGTCCTACAAGCCAATCGCATGTATGTTGCGATGAGACTTTTCTTTATAATTTTTCAACTCATATAATGATATTTATTATTTGATAATAAAATGAGGTATTGATTCATTATTTTAGATGTATCTTATTATGTTTAAGATTATGATGAATCTTAAAAATTTAGAGTAACAATTTTAGAAGACATGAATGGGTCAACTAGTGAGACCTAAAATCCTAATCTTAAATATTTTTTATTGTGGGAGCATTGAGTTGGAGATCAGTATTCCAGAAAGACTGGCACATCCTGTGTATGCTCGATGGAGAGGATGGTTGATCTCACTAGCTACTTATGTAAGGATACTAATACTAGGATGTGGGTGCTCATTTGGATATGAGTCCATTGAATTGACTTGACAATAAAAAATATCTTATGGAAGCCTTGCTTGCATGTCAAAGATGATATTCTAAGTGGAAGTTGTGCAAGTGATCTTTAGACCTGAAATCACTAAGAAATCTTATGCACATGAACCCATATTTTGGTTCATACCCAAGCATGGAATTAAGACATGTATAGGATGTTCTGAATATGGTGGAGTATGTATAAAGATTATGAGTAGATCAATATGGAATTGATCACTCTTAGTAAGAAGAGATCGCATACTGTGAATTCTCATCTCTAGATGAATCAAATAAAATTTTAGCCAAAAGTAGAATGAAAATTAGAAAGAGTTTCTAATACTTTGGAGTTATCATTGATTGATAGAGAATCGATATGGATATGTGTTTAAGTTTGACATAATTCCATACTCATGAACATATTCAGGATGCAGGGATGATCGTAGGATTAAATTACATAGTAACTTACCACTGAAAAAAATATTTGATATTTTTATCAAATTTTATATCTTTTAGATAGTCATGATATATTGTTAGATATTAATTTTGACTTATAGGTTTAATTGAATTAAAAAAATTATTTCAATCACCAATTAGAAAGGATTCTAATTGTTGAACTCGGGTTAGCTCGATTGGACCTAAATCGATTAGATTGGAGTCAAATCAAATTAGGTCAACTTGTACTTAGATCTACTACTGGCTAGATATAAAATCCAATGGGTCACACACATAAAAGAATTGGTCAAAGACTCTTTTGATAAAGTTGATTAAAATTTTAGATCTAATCAGGGCCTCCAGTAAGCATGCTAGCATGCGTGGAAACTCTAGCTCCTTAGGAGATCAATTTGGTCTCATACCTTGCTAATTTGATAACCCAATTTGGTGAGCAATTGGGTTAGAATGTGCCACTTGGAGGTAGCCCAAAAAAAGGGTGCCTCATTTCAAGTTAATGCCAAAATACAAGTGTCCTATTGGATGAGGACTCTTGGCGCAAATTTGAGTTGGCGCATGTGTATTCGCATGAGCAGAAGGATGGAGTCCTTCTGGCTTAGGATTCAAATATGTGTGGTAGCCCACATCACCATTCATTCTCTAGTATACATCTCAAAGTATGAGATGTATTTTTTTCTGGAATTTATGGGGTAGAGAAAAGAATTGGAAAGAAGGAAACTTGTGCACGCGCACGGTGAAGTCTCATGACTCATCGTGTAAGAAGAGTTCTTCTGGTGATAGAACTTTATTTAAATAGGAAAAAAATTATCTGATAATGTTCTTTATTTAAATCCTTATTTTTTGAATATTTATCTAAAATTTTTCCAGATAAATCTAAAGGTCAACCGAATGCCAGAAGCTCCTCTTCACGTGAGAGTGCGTGGTGATAAGAATTTCACATGAAGATATGTGAGAGGTCATTCTTTCATGGGATTTTTATCTCTTTATTAGGCATTTTGAAATCAAAATTAAATCCTCTTGCCATGTGGCAAGTTCTTGATTTTTTTAATTTGAGAAGGGATGTGAAAATATTCCTTCTCTGGTCGCATGTGTGGGTGAATGTTTTGATCGATGTATCAGGCAGAAGAGTCCTTCTATCTGAAGACTCTTATTTTCCTAATATGCAGATCAGATAGGATGTTTGAATGGGGTGTGTCCTTATATTTGGACATCCCTCTGATACCTATAAACAGGTGTGTGCATCAAGTGTTCAAAACATTCAATCTGCTTTCCTTTTTCTCTCAGTTGCTCTCCTTTCTTTCTTACAACCCATCTTAGTTTTAGGATAAGGCTTTAGGATTTAGGACAAAGCCTAATCGGGTCTAGACAGAGGTTAAAAAGGTCCTAAAGAAGGGGATTTAGAAGTTTAGAGGAGGTTCTAAGAGGGTCGAGTTAGGTTCTTGAAAAAACCTGATAGATACAAGGCTAGTCGAGTTCTAAGGGTTAGAACTCTTGAAGTAAGGTGAAGGAGGAGCGTTATCTTTGATCTGATTTTCATGTGAATCATCATTGGAGGGTAGACACTTGGATACCACATAGAAATTAGGATTAGCGCTATAGGTATTATTCTTATCCAAATTTAATTGAATTATGCTTTGATTGTTATAATCAAGGATTCCTGGGCATTAGGGTTTTCAGTGTGTCAGATATTTTGAATGAAAATTTTAAACACCTAGCTCTTCCACTGCACCATCGAAAACCAACAGTGGTATCAGAGCCTATCTTGATTTAAATAATCAAAGCTTAGAATATTATCTTAATTGTGATCAAGCTTGGATTTTTGGTTTGGTTCAGTCGGGTCAATGGTTGAACCCAATTGAACATCCAAACTCTAGCATGCCTTAAAGATATATTTAGATACATAACATTATGTTCGGAGACATGATTCATAGATTATATATGCATATGAAGAGGTAGAATACTTTTCTTAGCAGTTTAGTACTCGAATTGGGGTTCATCACTAGGCCATCTGGTCATAAGAGCAAGTAGGATTCAAAGATCCTCTCTTCCCATTCTATGGGGTACTCTTATGGTATATAGGGGTGCCACTACGATGTCCTAAGAAGAAGAATCATAAAAAGAGTATTTTATATTGATGCATGCTATTAGTACTTCATGCATATGATATGCTTAAATTGCTATGTTATAACTATGTTGTATGATTATGATTTCATATCTTAGAGATATGATTAGATATCATGATTAGTTGTTATGTTTATAAAGTTACAACTATAATAGTGCATCGTTATGATTGGTTGAGTTAGGATGTGCATGAGATCATTAAAGTCCTCATAAAAATATATTAAGTCATAGTATTGTGAACCAATAGCTAACCAATTTCTTGAATCGATTAATCAATTGGTATCTAAAGAGTGTTTCAAGTGTGGTTGTTCGTTAATTGGTTTCGTTTGCTAGCCTAACCAATTTATTGGTGTCTAAGAAAAGTAACAGGAAGACCACCACCAATCTTAATACTTTTTTAGCCAATTGGATTAGTTCAAATTTTGAATGATGGTTGCTCAATATTTTAAACACTACATTTGCCTTTCATCATACTAAGCCAATACCCTATCAAAAATCATAGTAGATTTGTTGTGATATCTATAAAGCTTGCTATGAAAATTGATGTAGGATTGTTTTGGTACATATTATATAGTTTATGGCATATTTGGATATGTTGCTTTGTTGTGATATCCACAAGGGTAGCATTTTTTGAATATGGCTATATGGAAATGAAGGGTCTAACTTAACAAGAAAATACTATAGCTTGTTGTGATATCTGTAACATTGTGAGTGTTTTTAGAGGCAAGAATTTTGTTGAGAATTGCATGAGATGCAGTTGAATAGATTTTTCTATCTTTGAACTCAGTGAGATTTGTTGTGATATCTATAAGACTTCATTGAGGAATTAGGATCTCAACCCCACTAAAAAATAAATTTAATATTTTCTCATCTACTATAGAGAGGGCTATGGTATCCGATAAAATAGTGGGAGAATAACTAATCAAAAGATCTCATTTAGTTATACATATCAAACTTGAGTAGTCTGCCTTTATTATTATTCTTCATCTATGTAGATTTCATTCTGCATTATGGCTTCTTTATTTTCACTGCATAACATCATAGATGATAATAAGTTAACCAATCCAAACTATGTGGATTGGTTGAGGAACTTACAAATCAGGTTCGTACCGAAGCAGAACTTTGATGTTCTGGATATTCTTGATCTTAAATTGGTCAATGATAATATTTATAAAAATAAGTAGGCAAAAGATGTCCATTTGGATATTATCTATTCATTTTGTGGCAAATTTAGATAGTGGGAGAATAATTACAAAAATTATCTTGTCAGATTGACGCAGGGTGTGAGTATAGTACTAAATGATGTGTACATGATATAGACTTATTTTTCATTGAGTGGCTTAGACTCTGATACTTGGGTATTAGATACCGCCTATGGATCACATATCTCTGACATTGCCATCTTGATCATATTAGTGAGACTAGAATAAACAAGTTATACAAAGAAGAATTCTTTGACCTGTATGATTATGAATCATTAAGAACTAGTGAATCTTGTCTTATAGGTAAGATGATCAAGACTTCATTCTCTGAACATGAAGAGAAGAAAAAGGAGTTGTTAGCCTTAGTACATTTAGATGTATGTTGGTCGATGATAGCTCAGGCCAGAGGAGGATACTCTTATTTTTTCACCTTTACGGATGATCTATCAAGGTTTGGATATGTGTATCTTATGAAACATAAATTCGAAGCATTTAATAAGTTCAAAGAGTATCAAAGTAAAGGTATCAAGGTTCTTCGATCTGATTGAAGAGAAGAATACTTATCCAGTAAATTTTTTGATCATCTTAAAAGTAAAGGTATTCTCTCTGAATGGACCTCTCCTTATATACCTCAGCTAAATGGTGTAGCAGAAAGGAGGAATCATACTTTGATGGATATGTTGCGGTCCATGATGTGCTTCACTGATCTCCTAATATCATTCTGGGGATATGCCCTAGAAACTACCACATACATAAGATCAAATCTAATTTAATCTAAGCATGCAAAAGATCAAATCTTAAAATTATAAAATAAGATCTACATATGTGAGATTAGATTCAGATACAAAATCAAATAGAGAAGAATAAATAGAGAAGATCTAATCTTCATATCTTGATGCGAGTCGATCTACACCACGGACCGATGATCATGGACGTCTTTGAAAGATCCCTTGAAACCGCACAAGTGTCTGATCTCTACGGGTATCCATATGAGACCTCAATCTGATCAAAATCTTCTTGATCTCATCAAGATGCTAGCTCTCTTATAAATATCACAACTTGATTTTTGAAAACTCTTCATTTCTTTTAAGACCCTCTTAGAGAAGAAGAAGAGAATAAGAGGATGAAGATCTCTATGCTAGAGATCATGAGAAGAACACTTTCTTCTCTTTCATCCTAAAATCTTTGCACAAAATCTCCATGCTAGAGCTCTAAGAAAATATGTCCTACTCTTGGATAGAGGAGAAAAAAATCTATGTCCAAAACTTGAACAAAAGAGGAAAAGAGAAAACTCTAACAACCAACCTTTGGTTGTTGATAAGAAAGAAGAGATCGGGCCTACAAACCTCATGCCTAGCCCCTTGTCACCATACCTCTCCTCTTCTTGATTTTTCATGCACGCCACACTCCTTTTGGCATCCAAAAATATGATCAATATCAGCTTGTTGCCACCCCACATTATCTCCTTGTTTAAATAGGAGTAAATTAGGGTTTTAGTTAAGAGATAAGAGTTCATGTAACCTTGGACTCTCTAGAATCATGCCGCCAACCCTTATCTCCTTTTGCGCCAATATTTCCCATGGAAAGAAAAGTTTTTCATAAATCTTTACACATAAAAAGAAAAGGGGCATTGGGTATATGTGGCATCCTCTTGGGGCTTCATAATGGTGCAAGGAGAGAGGGAGAGTCCTAGTCTATTAGGACTCTTTTTTAGGTGGCTGATTTAAATCAAATTAATTCTTAATTAATTAAGATTTAATTATACCCAATTAAAGAAAGATTCTTAGTCCAAATAAAAACCCAAAATCTTTTAGTTAGTTTCTAATCTAGTTAAAAATTAGGTCAAACCCAAATCCTAATCAAACAAGAAATTATTCTCCCATGCAATTGTATTATCTCATAACCTAATTAGGCTTGATCAAATCAAACCCATATCAAGTCAAATTGAATCTAATTCAATTAGACTTGATATAAGCCCCATTGCTCAATCAAATTGAGCCAATTAGCAATTCAATTACTAATTAATCCTTTTATAACTCACCAACTCTTTAGCGAGTTACTTAATTACAATTTTTTTATTGAATTAATCATCAATCATATTGATGATTAAATCTTATCATAATTTATAATTGTAATTCAACCATCTGATCAGTCAAAAATCTTTTTGTGTATGACTCCATAGATTCTATAATATCTGGTAGTGAGATATATTGTGATCCTATCACAATATCATTGAAACACCTTTTAATGGGTTGGAACCATTCCAACTCTGCCTATCAAAAGTCATCGATCATCGAGATGATGTTCATGGGTCTCACAATCTACTAGTGACACCTAACAGTATGTAGTGGCAACTCGTAGAGAAAAAGATGATGAACCTCTACGTTAGTTAATGTATGACACAGTCTCTCTATCATGAGTTTCAACCAGATAGTAGGTCATGGATAAGTAATTAAACCTCAACATCGATCATATGATAGATTTAATTAGCTCGAGTCCATGTGTGATTCTCATAAAAACTCTTTTTCATCAATTATACTACTATGGCTATAAACTTAAAGACTCAGCTTCATAAATTTCATAGGACTACTCTCCTCTGCAAGGATCGATAGATTTCATCTAGATGCGTATCCTACTCCTACACTGGACCAACTATCACCAACGTCCACTATAAAGATTCCTTGAGTCAATATTTATATGTAGTCAAACTCCAGCAGCCTCACTACGAGCAATCGTGGCACCGTAAGTCAAAGGACTAATCACACTACTACAGCATCGAGAAGGTTACTAATAAGTGAGCAGATATCCATGTGACTTTTTGTGTTGGTCATGCTCAGTGCTAGTTGTTCTCTAACAACCACCTACACTCTCGCTCTAGTGTCACTACACTGCAGACTCGAGACTCATCTTCTGAAGAAAGCGATCCATACACCGATCTATCTATATCAATCACCATTCCCATGATGATCCTATGATCAGAAGTAATTTAGGAATTAACCATCAATGATACATGTCTTAAATTCTCAACTCTTTGAGAATATGTGTCATCATCTTATTAATCTCTGAGACGATTCATGGACTCATAAAATATAAATGATAATACAAATGCCCATTAGGTACAAAACCAAATCCTAGTAATATAAAATGTGTCAGCAAAAAATGACTTCTAGGGCATACATCCTGTTCGTGCAAAAATCTGCCTGCATCAGAGAAGCTGGAGTCGAGGGAGTCGTGGTTACCGCCAGGACCTGCAAAAGAAGTCTAAATCGGAGTTGGGATTGCTCCAGCAAAATCCTCTGATACTCAAGTTAGTTCTCTGCCTCAACAAGAATGGAGTGCTCGAACGAAAATTTTAGCAGAATTTTGAGATAGAGTTTTTGAGCTTAGAGAATAACATATCTGGTGTCCCCTTTTTATAGGCAGAGGGTGCAATAGATGATGGCGACGTTCGTAACCATTTGGCAGTGGGCCGTTCGGGGCCAGGAAGAATCTGTTATGAAATGTAGTGGAGTGAAATTGTGGCCATTACCGCGATCTGCCACATGGAGTCTATTGCGAAGAGTGAAGCGGCATCCGTTGTCGTGACTCGCCAGAGGGTGGGGAAGCCATGCGATATCTGTCGCAGAAAGTGGAGCAGAGTAGTGGCCATTACCATGGCCTGCCAGGGAGTAATGGAGCCGCACGGGATCCATCGCAGGAAGTGGAGCAGAGTCGTGGCCATTACCATGGCCTGCCAGGGAGTAATGGAGCCGCACGAGATCCGTCGCAGGAAGTGGAGCAGAGTCGTGGCCGTTACTGTGGCCTGCCAGGGGTCCAGGCCTATCGGTCGAAGTTTGGTTGAGATACCGACGGAGAGAGGTAGCTGTCCATCTGAAAGGAGTTTGGATGCTGCAAATCTCATTGGGTGTCTTAGGCGCTAAGGCGGTAGGCGAGGATTACTCATCGTAGGAGTTCGATTAGAGGCTTTCTGCAAACACAGTCCGATTTCTCACAGACTTTGACAGAGGGCCAACCGGTGGTGGATGTCGAATGATGCTGAGGAGGTTCGTCCGCAACGGAAGCTTGGACGAAGGCCTTCAGTGGGAATCCAGCACGGACCATTCATGATAGAAACTTGAATAGATCGTCGCTTACGGTAGGAGCTTGGAGTCCGGCTCCCATAGGAGTCTGGATGAAGTCTTCCTTCAGTTGAAGCTAAGGATGGAGTCCGGCTCCCGTAGGAGTCTGGATGAAGTCCACCTACGATCGATGTCAGGGATGAAGTCCGGCTCCCGTAGGAGTCTGGATGAAGTATACCTGCTGTAGAAGTCAGTGACGAAGTTCGGTTCCCGTAGGAGTCCGGATGAAGTCCACCTGCAGTCGGAGTTGGGGATGAAATCTGGCTCCCGTAGGAGTCCGGATGAAGTCTTCCTTCAGTTGAAGCTAGGGACGAAGTCTGACTCCCGTAGGAGTCTGGATGAAGTCTACCTGCAGTCGGAGTTGGGGACGAAATCTGACTCCCGTAGGAGTCCGGATGAAGTCTTCCTTCAGTTGAAGCTAGGGACGAAGTCCGACTCCCGTAGGAGTCCGGATGAAGTCCACCTGCAATCAGAGTTGGGGACGAAATCTGGCTCCCGTAGGAGTCCGGATGAAGTATACCTACTGTAGAAGTCGGTGACGAAGTCTGGCTCCCATAGGAGTCCGGATGAAGTCCACCTACAGTCGGAGTTGGGGACAAAATCTAGCTCCCGTAGGAGTCCGGATGAAGTATACCTACTGTAGAAGTCGGTGACGAAGTCCGGCTCCCGTAGGAGTCCGGATGAAGTCTACCTGCTGTAGAAGTTAGTGACGAAGTCCGGCTCCCGTAGGAGTCCGGATGCAGTCTTCCTGCTGTAGAAGTTGGGGATGAATTTTGGCTCCCGTAGGAGTCCGAATGAAGTCTTCCTTCAGTTAAAGCTAGGGATGAAGTCCGGCTCCCGTAGGAGTCCGGATGAAGTCCACTTGCAGTCGGAGTTGGGGACGAAATCCGGCTCTCGTAGGAGTCCGGATGAAGTATACCTGCTATAGAAGTCGGTGACGAAGCCCGGCTCCCGTAGGAGTCCGGATGAAGTCCACCTGCAGTCGGAGTTGGGGATAAAATCCGACTCCCGTAGGTGTCCGGATGAAGTCTTCCTTTAGTTGAAGCTAGGGATGAAATCCGCTCCCGTAGGAGTCCGGATGAAGTCTACCTGCTGTAGAAGTCGGTGACGAAGTCCGCTCCCATAGGAGTCCGGATGTAGTCTTCCTGCTGTAGAAGTTGGGGACGAATTCTAGAAGGTGGCTGATCATTTTGGTTGCTTGGGTGGAGTCCGTCCATCGGCAAAACTTGGGAGTGTTGCGGAGGCTCGGCTGCTAGAGAGGTTCGGGGGGATGTCGCCGCAGGTCGGAAGTCGGCAGAATCCCCGGAGGGCCACTCCTGTCACGAACTTCAGCTGGGGTGTATTTTATACCCAACATCAGTCCCCCTACTTTCGAGTTCGAGTTTCAAATGAAGAAGTACAGAAAAATTTCCACAGCCGAAGTTGTCCCCTCGAATCCTGTGCACGATCGCCCTCAGATATTTCGGCATTTAATGCGTGCGTGCTGGAGTCTTTTCAAATCGGGGTGATCCGAAGGGACCTTTCGGAATTCTCGCTGGTGCGTTGGCCCAGGCACGGTGCAGTAATAGCTCTGTCAATTGTCAGCCACTTTTAGCCGCCTACTGTGGCGAGTGGGACACGTGGCGAGCGGGGTCAGCCTGGGAGATCCGCGATCATTATAGCACCGGATCTCCAGGGTCTATTTAAACCTGCCATTCCGCCTTCAGGAGTCTCATTCTACCTGAGAGCTCTGTTGGTATCTGCCTTCTCTCCGAGAGCCCTGACCCTCTTTGGCATCCACCTTGGCCCTAAGTGCTCTTCGAGTCATCCCTGTCCTCGCCCCTCTGCATCCTTCGGAGTGATCTTGGTTAGTCCCGGAACCTTCGTTTCTCCTCTTGCCATCTAGGTGCCTTTTCTCCTCCATTTTTCTTCTGTCGCATTCCTCTGGTTTGATCCGCCGCAAACCTTTCGCCCCTTGCCCCGCCTAATTTCTCCAGGATTTTTAGGGCCTTTGTTTGAAATATCTTTCGGCACCTCTGCCTTTAGCGGTTCTAGGAGTTCATCCGCCTCAGCCTCCCAGAACCCCCATACAGTAGACGAACCCACATCTAGGGCTAGGCCTCGCCTGATTTTTGCATCGGATGCCATTCCTTGTTCTCTGACTCCGGACGAACTTCTCCTGATAAGGGTTCAGTATGGAGTTCCTCCAGAGTATGATCTGGAGCTTCCTGGTCCCTCCGACCGGGCCAGCACCCCCCCACCTAGCCGTTTCTGTCTGTATCAGGAGGCCTTCCGTGCCGAACTTTGGATTCCACTTTCGCCCTTCATCGTCGCTCTTTTCCATTTTTTAGATATTTTCTTAGCTTCAATCGCGCCGAATTCCTTTAGGTTTTTTATAGGGTTCCTCTCCCTTTGCTATGTAGTTGAAGTTCAGCCATCTCTTTCTTTGTTTAGGTATTTTTGCACCTTCAAGCGTCACCCTTCGGCAAAGGACTGGTGATATTTCTCCCCCCAGTTTGGCAAGAAGGGGTTGCTGAAAGGCGCTCCCTCTTCAATCCATAACTGGAAGGGGAAGTACCTTTTCGTCCATTGCCTGACCTTGAGGCTGGGACTGCCCCCTTGGGGCTCCCTGAGAGACTCTGTCCTCCGGGCTCCTAGCCTGGGGGAGGACGACCTTCAGCCATCCGGAGGCTTCTTGGTTATTCTGCTCCTTCCCTTTCCAACCTTCTGAAGGAGCAGTTTTTGTTCAATATCGGCTTGAGTCCCCTGGATCTTGCGAGTATCCCATATTTCCTTTCCTCTTCTTTTCTCCTGCTTTTTTTTTTTTTTTTGCGTGCTGCCTCTTCCTTTTTCACCCAATCACTGATCTCTCTTCCTCTTTCATTTTTAGGAATGGACGCCGAAGCAGCACGGATGCTCACCAGGGGTCTAAGGGCCCACAAAAGAAAAGGTGTTTCAACCTTCGAATCGGCAAAGAAAGCCAGGATGGAGGAGACGAGCTCGGCCATGCCTGCCCAGGCGGCTCTTGCGATCGACGATCCTTCGGACACCGAACCTCCGGCTCCCCGGGCATCCTCAAGGAGTCCCCCCGCTGAGGTTCCCACTTCGGGGGTTCGCTTCGAGGAGGCGCCAGGGGTTGAGAGGGGGAGGAGAAGGAAGTCGGTGGCCCACAGGGTGAGTAGCCGCCGAGCTGCCATTGAAGAGTCCCTTGGTTCTGAAGGAGAGCCGGGGGAGAATCCCTTCAATGACAGGGATCTGATAAATGATTGATCGATGGCTGCATCCTGCCCGAAGTCGTCCAGAGGATTGTGTAGGAACCAGATCTAGGGTTTCAGGGTTAGATCTTGAAACTTTTTCAAGATCATACAGCGTAAGACTAAAATAAATCAAAATTTATTTTCTAAAACTAGAGAAACCCTAGATCTAAGATCCTATTACATGATTATTACATAGCATTAAATCAAAAATTAAAATATATAAATATAGCATGAACTACATGTTGATCATATCAACATGTTTCTATACCACATCTAATGTATGTATTAAACAATAGATCAGATCTATTACCTTGCAAGTTAGATCTCTAACCTCACTGATCCGGGCTTAAGAATGATGTTGCAAGCTGCACATGCGTCCGGCCTCTAGGAGTCGTCCACACGAGCCCACGAATCTCGATCAGAAGTCCTGCTTTAGGAAATCAGCACATTATGCTAGTACTGCGCTGATTCTTCTTTGATGGTTGATCAGGTGCCTCCTTCTTCTTGATTTGGACTCTTCCAAAGATAGAAAGTAAAAGGAGGAGTTTCAGATCTGAGATGCTCTTAGAAAACTCAAGATGGAGGGAGGAAAGATATGAAACAGAAAACCCTAGAAGAAGACCCTCTTCTTCTTCACATTTTTCTCTCTAGACACCCTAACTTGCATCTTTTATATCTCCATGACCCAAAGGTATTTCTCTCTAATTTTTGGATTTCACAAAGGACTCTCAAATTTCTATCATCTCCTAAAATTTCGTAAAAAAACTCATTTTATACAGAGAGATATGATAGAGTCCTTGTCTAGGTCAAATACCTAGTCAAGGCTTATCCAAACATGGCAAGTTAAGGGGCGCCCAACTCTTGAGCACCTCCTCCATATTTTCATGCATGGATCACCAGAAAAGGGTGCACAATGTGTACCCTAAAAGCTACAAAAATTCCAAAAAAAAATTAGATAAATTCGGTGCAAAACTGAAAGAGTTTTGGATTTCTAAAACTCTATCTCATAGAATTCGAAATCCAAACTTATTTCTTTTTGATTTGATCCAAACCACCTTCCATGTAAGAAAGAAGAGAGGAAACCTTTTGTGAACGTGGGAGAGACCTGGGAGAGGGCTTTTATCATACAAAATAAGTGGAGATTGACGTTGAATAAGGGAGAGGGCGTGGGGAAGGCTTATGTGGCGCAAGGTGGAATCCTAGTCTTACTAGGATTCTATCTTATGACTTGTTTTAATTTGGTTTCCCAAGCCAAATCAAACCAAAATTAGATCAACCTAATTAAAATAGGTCTTAACCCAATTAAAAACCTAATTTAATCAGATTAAATTAGATTTAAATCTGATTTAATTTTCTAATCAAATTAGAAATTAGATTGACCCAAGTCCTAGTTGAACTAGGACTAGTTTTTCTTTGCACTTGGCTTATCCATTAAACCAATTGGACTTGATCCAATCGAGCCCAAAATAAATCTAATTAAATTATATTTAATTAGACTTAATCTCAGCCCATTGGCTTAATTAAATTAAGCCAATTAGCAATCGAATTGCTAATCGATCCTCCTGCAATACTTGCACTGGGTTAAATGTCAATCGTATTGATCATTTAACCCTAGAACGATTCTTAATCGTTGATCAACCATCCGATCGGATCATGAACTCTAATGTGTGTGATCTTATAGGTCTGAACCTAAGTCGGTAGCATAGAAATAAATTTTTGTACCAATCGAAGTGACCATCTAGCAATGGTACCCGACGACCGGATAGGTCGAATGTGTAGAACAACATCCTTAGAACCCATGCGGATATAGTTTTCATATAATTCATCCCCTTGACCAAAATGATCATAGGACACCCCAGAGTTCAACTATTAACTCTGATCAGGTTGTCCACATTGTATTTCAAAATATCAAATCCATCTGATGGATTACCCTGGCCAAGGTTTTGCTAAATTGAAATACAGCGACTCATTGTTCTCCAACTCTTGGAGTGGTCAATCCCATCTCGATAACACTCTAACTTTGCAAGTACTTGACTGTGCCCAGAAGCCTTCCGTCCCTGAATTAGAAATTCAGTTAGTCCAGTATCAAAGCACAGTGAGTTGCTTGCAAGTCACTGAGGCGATCTCAAGTCTGAGGGACACTTATACCTATATCCCATCAGAGACATTCTCGACAGCAGAATACTCTGGAGTTGGTCACGTTCAATGATGATGTACCCTTACATCTCACCTGTATGCCATACCAGTGTCTCCACACTCCTTGGTTAAGAGGACAACCAACCCATATGGCCTACAGCGACCTATGCTCGATAGAAGCTGTCGTCCTTATTAACAGCTTATCATTTGGTCGTGAACAGTTTTAAGGACTAATCGATAAATCCTCTCTTTATCGAACTTAAATAGTCCTAAGGACTTCATCATAACAACTGAGTTCATTAGAAGATGAAAGCTTATGATGAAGATGCCAAATATATTTTATTTATTAACAAATCAATTACAATACTTGGTTGCTCAACCGTCAACAGCTTGACGATTGACTTTTTGGGATACATTTCTCAACAACTCCCACTTGTCCTAAAGCCACTCGGCACAGTATCTAATACCCATCTTCGACTTGTGGTTGTCGAACTCCTTTATCGCCAGGGCTTTAGTGAAGGGGTCGGCTAGGTTCTCCTTTCCGTCGATCTTCTGAAGGTCGACGTCACCTCGATCCACGATCTCCCAGACCAGGTGGAAACGGCGCAAGATGTGCTTCGTCCGCTGATGTGCTTTAGGTTCCTTCGCCTGAGCTATGACACCAGTGCTGTCGCAGTAGAGCAGGATCGGACCATCGAGGGAGGGTGCTACTTCGAGCTCGTTGATGAATTTCCTCAGCCACACAGCTTCCTTCGCGGCATCCGATGCTGCGATATACTCCGCTTCACAAACAGAGTCTGCTACAGTATGCTGCTTGAAACTCTTCCAGTAGATTGCTCCATCATTCAGAGTAAAGATATAACCCGACACGCTCCTGCTGTCATCATGGTCAGATTGGAAGCTGGAGTCTGTGAACCCCACAAGTTTCAGATCTGACTCGCCATAAACCAACTATTGATCCTTAGTATTTCTCAAATACTTAAGGATGGCTTTAACCACTTTCCAGTGATTTTCTCCAGGATCAGATTGGTATCTACTCACTACTCCTAGTGAGTATGCCACATCCGGTCTTGTACATGTCATGGCGTACATGATAGATCCCATGGCTGAAGCATATGGGACTCTACTCATACGCTCTCTCTCTTCAGTAGTTGTCGGACAATCCTTCTTAGAGAGAGAAATTTCATGGCCTATCGGTAGATAGCCCTTCTTGGAATTCTCCATGCTGAACCTTTTCAGCACAATGTCTATGTACATGGACTGGGATAACTCAAGCATCCTTTTAGATCTATCCCTATAGATCTTCATCCCTAGGATGTAGGATGCTTCACCCAAGTCCTTCATGGAGAACTGTGATGACAACCAAACTTTTATTCCCTGTAGTGTGGGGATGTCATTTTCGATTAAGAGAATGTCATCCACGTACAAGATAAAGAATACCACAACTGGACCATTTGCCCATTTATAGATGCAGGGCTCTTCTCCATTCTTAATGAAGCCATACATTTTGATCACCTTATCAAAATGCATGTTCCAACTCCGAGAAGCTTGCTTCAGTCCATAAATGGATCTCTGAAGCTTGCACACCTTGGACTCATCTATGGATGTAAACCCCTCAGGTTGTATCATATACACCTCTTCAGTCAGCTCTCCATTCAGGAAAGCTGTCTTTACATCCATCTGCCAGATCTCATAATTCAGATGAGTAGCTATTGCAAGCATTATCCGAATAGATTTGAGCATTGCCACAGGGGAAAACATCTCGTCATAATCAATACCATAACGTTGACGATACCCCTTGGCGACCAGACGGGCTTTATAGGTCTCCACCTTTCCGTCTGCGCCCCTCTTTCTTTTGAAGACCCATTTACACCCAATGGGTTTAACCCCTTCAGGTGGGTCAACCAATGTCCATACATCGTTGACCTTCATGGACTCCATTTCGGATTTCATGGCTTCAAGCCATTTCTCGGAATCAGGTCTTTGCATTGCATCCATATAGGTGATCGGATCTTCATTATTCTCATCAAGTTCGATGGGATCACCATCCCGGACCAACAAATCGTAGTATCTGTCCGGCTGACGCGGTACTCTACTGGATCGCCTTAATAGTGCAGTATATTGGGCTCTGGATCTGATCTAATCATATCCGACTCAGGTTCAGCTATTGGTGTCGGTCTTTCTACCTATTGAACTTCATCAAGTTCAACCTTAGAGGCAACGGTTCCTTCACCAAGGAACTTCTTTTCTAAAAAGATTGCCTTAAGGCTGACGAACACCTTTTGTTCATCAGCATGGTAGAAAAAATATCCTTTTGTCTCTTTGGGGTACCCTATGAATGAGCATTTGTCAGACCTGGTCCAAGTTTGTCTGTGACTAATCGTTTGACATAGGCCGGGCACTCCCAGACCCTAAGCTGTGAAAGTGCTGGCTTACGTCCCGTCCATATCTCATATGGAGTCTTAATTACAGACTTACTTGGAACCCTATTTAACAGATAACTGGCCGATTCGAGTGCATATCCCCAGAAGGATATCGGCAAGCTAGCAAAACCCATCATGGATCGGACCATGTCTAACAAAGTCCGATTCCTCCTTTCAGACACACCATTATGTTGTGGTGTTCCTGGAGGAGTCCATTGGGAGAGAATCCCATTCTCTCTTAGATATGTGAGAAATTTACTAGAAAGGTATTCTCCTCCTCGATCAGATCGAAGAGTTTTAATACTCTTCCCAGTTTGTTTTTCTACTTCACTTCGTAATCGTTTGAACATTTCAAATGAATCCGACTTATGTTTCATCAGATAGATATATCCATATCGGGATAGATCATCCGTGAAAGTTATGAAGTAGAAATATCCACCTCTAGCATTGGTGCTCATGGGCCCGCATACATCAGTATGTACTAGGCCCAAGAGCTCAGTATCTCTCTCACCTTTTTCAGTAAAAGGTGACTTGGTCATTTTACCAAGAAGACAAGACTCACAAGTTGGAAGTGATTCACAATCACTGACTTCGAGGATTCCCTCTTGAGTCAACCTGTTTATTCTGTTCTTGTTTATATGACCTAGCCTACAGTGCCATTAGTAGATATCTGACACACTATCTAATCTAGGGTGCTTGCCAGTTGAATAGACTACATTAACAGGTTGTGATAATATATACACACCATTGTTCAAATGTCCACAAAAAATAGTAACACCATTCTTAATGATATTACAAATTTATTTCTTTATTGAAATTTCATAATCATTTTTGGCCAGAAGGCCTACAGAAATGTCATTTAAAAAGAAACTGAGACAGAAATGACAATCATTAAGAACAACGACATGGGATTCAAATACAGTTTCAAGATTCCTAATGCTAGAACTGGAACTGGTCTTCCATCTCCAATGTTCAGGAACCTCTCGCCTTGCTCAAATCTCCTACTGACCTGCAACCCCTGCAACGAATTGCAAATATGGTAAGGGCTACCGGTATCCAATACCCAGTCAGTTATATCACGAATAAAAAAATTGCAAGGAGTTATCATATAAATACCTTGCCCAACAATAACTTACTGCTTTCTCTGCCTGTTCGGGTCTAGGGAGGCAATGTACTGGGGACAGTTCCTCTTCCAGTGCCCCCGCTTCTTGCAAAAGAAGCATTCAGCTTGACTCTTATCGGGTTTGATCTTTTTGATCTGACACTGCACAGATGTCCCAGCCTGAACTTGCACCTTCTTCACTTTCTTCTTCTTGTTCTTCTTCCCTTTCTTAAAGGGTCGAGAACTAAAAGACGAACCTCCCACTAAGTTCACCGACTCCTTATGGAGTTGGTGATCTTTCTCAAAGTTCTGAAGCAACCCCAGTAATCCATGGTAGTTTACTTCAGGCTTTGTCATTCTATAATGAGTGAGGAATGGGAGATAAGACTTGGGCAGCGAGTTCAGTATTGCATCTTTCCCAAGCTGCTCATGCAAGGAAAAGCCGAGCTTGCTCAATCGTTCCATCAACTCGATCATGTACAATACATGATCAGTGACAGAGGCACCATCCCGCATTTTGGCGTTGAAGATGGCACAACTAGTCATGTGCCTCTCCACGTCATCGGGTGTGCCAAAGGCATCCTCCAACACTTGAAGCATATCCTTTGGCTGAGCCGTCTTGAATCTGTGACTGAACTCGTCGCTCATAGCAGCCAGCATGATATAGCGCACCGTGGTCCGATCACTGAGCCACTTTTGGTAAGTGTCTCTGACTGTTCCACGTGCATTGACAGTTGGCTCCTCAGGTGCAGGATCCATTATCACATATAGGATCCGTTCATGCTCCAGGACTATCTTCAACTTTCGGTACCAGCTACCGAAGTTGGATCCCACCAACTTATCATTGTCCAACAATGATCGGAGCAATAGGGAAGTGGCCATATTTGCACAAAGGAGAACCATAACCTAATTAGTAATTGATTCATTAAACCTAAAGATTTGGACTTTAATCTAAGACAATAATTGATTAGATTTAGTCAATTCTCTAATTAAGTCCATCTTTAATCTAACCATAGGTCTAACCCAATTAATGGACCTAATTCCCACTAACCCATTAACCCAATGTGTTATGATTTGTGTCTTAGGTTCTTCAATTCACAATCCTAGAACCTAATCAAACATCTTCTTAATTCTTAATTAAGTTTTGGGCTGAGGGTTGGGTTCGGCTTTTCAAAAAATAATTTTTATATTTGTAAAATAATTTTACAATATGATTCTACCAACCATATTGCATGTTTGATTCATAATCAAGATACAAGTGAAATAAACATAAAACTACTTTAGATCTAATCTAAACAGGTTCATGTAATTGAAACAATCTCAACTTTAAACAATTTCTTTGCACAAAAATTATTAACAAAGAGATTTTATTTCAGATTTAAACATCTTTTAAATCTAATAAATCATAAATTTAATCTAGATCATATCTAATAAATTTATGATTAAAGATAGATCTACACAAACTAGGACAACCTTTGCACTGTAAGGGGTAAACCTTACAGTAGGACAACCTTGCAGTTCGTGATTGATCTAAAATTTAAATTTTAGATTTAATAATCAGATTATAAATTAGATCTAATCTAAAAAATAATCTAAGCATGTATAAATAATCATGTAATAAAGAACCTGGCTCTGATACCAATTGTAGGAACCAGATCTAGAGTTTCAGGGTTAGATCTTGAAACTTTTTCAAGATCATACAGCGGAAGACTAAAATAAATCATAAATTTATTTTCTAAAATCAGAGAATCCCTAAATCTAAGATCCTATAACATGATTATTACATAGCATTAAATCAAAAATTAAAATATATAAATATAGCATTAACTACATATTGATCATATCAACATGTTTCTATACCACATCTAATGTATGTATTAAACAATAGATCAAATCTATTACCTTGCAAGTTAGATGCTCTAACCTCGCTGATCCGAGCTTAAGGATGATTTGCAAGCTGCACATGCGTCCGCCTCTAGGAGTCGTCCACACGAGCCCACGAATCTCGATCAAAAGTCCTGCTTTAGGAAATCAGCACAGTATGCTAGTACTGCGCTGATCCTTCTTTGATGGTTGATCAGGTGCCTCCTTCTTGATTTGGACACTTCCAAAGATGGAAAGTAAAGGAGGATTTTTAGATCTGAGACGCTCTCAGAAAACTCAAGATGGAGGGAGGAAAGATATGAAACAAAAAACCCTAGAAGAAGACCCTCTTCTTCTTCACATTTTTCTCTCTAGACACCCTAACTTGCATCTTTTATATCTCCACGACCCAAATGTCTTTCTATTTGATTTTTGGATGGCACAAATGTTTTCAAATCTTTATCTTCTCCTCAAATTTCATGAAGAAAATCATTTTATACAGAGAGATATGATAGAGTCCTTGTCTAGGTCAAATACCTAGTCAAGGCTTATCCAAACATGGCAAGTCAAGGGGCGCCCAACTCTTGAGCACCTCCTCCATATTTCATACATAGATCACCAGAAAAGGGTGCACAATGTGTATCCTAAAATCCATAAAAATTCCAAAAAAAATTTGGATAAATTCAGTGCAAAATTGAAAGAGTTTTGGATTTTTAAAACTCTATCTCATAGAATTTGAAATCCATACTTATTCCTTTTTGATTTGATCCAAACCACCTTCCATGTAAGAAAGAAGAGAGGAAACCTTTTGTGAATGTGGGAGAGACCTGGGAGAGGGCTTTTGTCACATAAAATAAGTGGAGATTGGCATTGAATAAGAGAGAGGGCGTGGGGAAGGCTTATGTGGCGCAAGGTGGAATCCTAGTCTTACTAGGATTCTATCTTATGACTTGTTTTAATTTGGTTTCCCAAACCAAATCAAACCAAAATTAGATCAACCTAATTAAAATAAGTCTTAACCCAATTAAAAACCTAATTTAATCAGATTAAATTAGATTTAAATCTGATTTAATTTTCTAATCAAATTAGAAATTAGATTGACCCAAGTCCTAGTTGAACTAGGACTAGTTTTTCCTTACACTTGGCTTATCCAATAAACCAATTGGACTTGATCCAATCAAGTCCAAAATAAATCTAATTAAATTATATTTAATTAGACTTAATCTCAGCCCATTGGATTAATCAAATTAAGCCAATTAGCAATCGAATTACTAATCGATCCTCCTGCAATACTTGCACTGGGTTAAACATCAATCGTATTGATCATTTAAGCCTAGAACGATTCTTAATCATTGATCAACCATCCGATCGGATCATGAACTCTAATGTGTGTGACCTCATAGGTCCAAATCTAAGCTGGTAGCACAGAAACAAATTTCTGTACCAATCGAAGTGACCATCTAGCAATGGTACCCGACGATCGGATAGGTCGAATGTGTAGAACAACATCTTTAGAACCCATGCGGATATAGTTTTCATATAATTCATCCCCTTGACCAAAATGATCATAGGACACCTTAGAGTTCAACTGTCAACTCTGATCAGGTTGTCCATATTGTATTTCAAAATATCAAATCCATCTGATGGATTACCCTGGCCAAGGTTTTGCTAAATTTGAATACAGCGACTCATTCTTCTCCAACTCTTGGAGTGGTCAATCCCATCTCGATCACACTCTAACTTTACAAGTACTTGACTGTGTCCAGAAGCCTTCCATCTCTGAATTAGAAATTCAGTTAGTCCAGTACAAAAGCACAGTGAGTTGCTTGCAAGTCACTGAGGCGATCTCAAGTCTAAGGGACACTTATACCTATATCCCATCAGAGACATTCTCGATAGCAGAATACTCTGGAGTTGGTCACGTTCAATGATGATGTACCCTTACATCTCACCTGTATGTCATACCAGTGTCTCCACACTCCTTGGTTAAGAGGACAACCAACCCATATGGCCTACAGTGACCTATGCTCGATAGAAGCTGTCGTCCTTATTAATAGCTTATCATTTGGTCGTGAACAGTTTTAAGACTAATCGATAAATCCTCTTTTTATCGAACTTAAATAGTTCTAAGGACTTCATCATAACAACTGAGTTCATTAGAAGATGAAAGCTTATGATGAAGATGCCAAATATATTTTATTTATTAACAAATCAATTATAATACTTGGTTGCTCAACCGTCAACAGCTTGACGATTTACTTTTTGAGACACATTTCCCAACAGATTGATCGCACCGATCCTGAACAGCGGGTTTGGGACTCCCTGGGGTCCTTTCTCGAGGTAAACAGATTCACTTCCCTTCTTCCCCTCGCTCCTTCATTCTGACCTCCTAGCCGCCCCTGCAGGTCGGGCACCAGCTCTTTGCCAATATCGAGGCGACAAACCGGGCGAGGAGGGAGGCCATCCGGGTGGAGGAGAGTCACCGGGCTGAAGCTGCTCACCTCAAAGAGAAGGCAGCTGAGGTAGTCACCCTCTAAGAGGCCCTGGAGAAAGAAAAGCAGGCCCTGAAGAAAGAGAAGCAGACCTCGGAGGAGACGGCGAGGAAGGTGGAGGCCGAGGTCGCAAATTTGGTGGAGCAGATCCCAGTCCTAGTCTCGGAAGCCAGGGCTCTAGCAGTGGAGGAGTTCAAGGCCTCTGCAGAGATGAGGGATCTGAACGTCAAGTTCGGCCAAGAAGCATTCATCAAGAGATTCGAGCTCTGCCAGGAGAAGGTGGTCCAAAAATTTTTGAGCTCGACCTCAGCTTCTTGGGCGAGGGGTCTGAAGATGAAGCCGGTCCCTCTCCTACTGCTACTGCCACTACAGCGCTCCTTCCAGGAACGCCGGACTCCCCGACTCCTGCTTCAGAGGTCTGAGACCTTTGACTTTGTAATTTTTCTTTATCACAATTTTTTTTTTCCTCTTGTCCTTAAGAAATGTTCAATCAATAAAATTGGACTTCTCCTTATAGAGGATTTCTCCTCTCTGCTCCCCCTCTTCTCTTTTCTTTTGTTTTGCTTTCTGCAATGAGATGCGTCTTGACACTGTTGTCTCTCGATGCAGTGCCCTGCCGAAGCGCTTCCCCTGCCACAGAGAATTCTGCTGAAGTCCATGATCCAACATCTGAAGAAAGAAGTTTGTCATTTGACAAAGAGGTCGAAGAAGATGGATGGCGATCTTCGCAGGTTGAGGGAGAACCACTCTGAGGCCACCGCGGAGGCCACCCGCTTTCGGAACCTCCACGTGAAGGAGATCATGGAGTACAGTTGGAGGAAAGTGAACTTTGAGAAGGAGCTCGAGGAACACAAAAAGCGTGCCAACGATCGATCTTGGACTCAAGCTGCCAAGATTAGCTCTCTCAGAGTGGAGCTGTCAGCTACGTGGGAGAGGATTAGCCAGTTGGAAGGGAGCTCGTCCCGACTTCTAACCCAGGCCGACTGTGACCGGGAATGGTCGAAGAAGGTCTTCGACCTTCAGCAACAGCTCTAGGATGCCGAGGCAAGCTATGACGCATACCGGACCGGCTGGTGCAGGCAGGTGGATGAATACAGGGGGAAGCTCAGGATGGCGACTGACGAGGTTGCCCGCCTTCGAGGGCAGCTAGCTGGAGGGGCTCAGTTTGCTTCCGTTCAGGATTCCGACGAACTCCAATCCCTGAGAAGAACCGTAGAAGAGCTATCTATCACCCTTGGGGAGGGGAAGGCTGAACTACAGCAACTGAAGATCCAACTGGTGTGCGAGCAGCAGGCCATCAAGGATGCGGAGGCAGAATCCGAGGTCTTGAGAAAAAAATATCGAGAGGTGGAGAACGAAAGCCAGCGACTTCATCGGAGATATATGGATATACTAATGAGAGAGAAGGAATTGGAAGAAGAAGTCGAAAGTTTAAGGCGCTCCCTGACGAGGGTCGAAGCCAAAAGTTCAAGGTCGGAGGAAGCCGGGCTCCCTTAGGGCTCTTTTTGTCTTTTGTTCCTCTAAGTGTCTTCTTTTGCCGCTTGTCTGTTTGTCATCGCCGTTGTCACTGTCATTGTTATTTTTATTATTATTTTGTTTTTTTTTTTGTATTTTCAGTCTTCCAGGCTCTGTAACGCACATTTTGCTAATGAAATGAAAAGGTCTTTGCTACCTTACCCGTATGCCATGTTGAATTGTCGTGCGTCGGACTTTTTTCATTTTTGTCCCATGCGATGTCGATGTTGTTCGAAGGTTTCTTGTTCATCTGTGTATTAGGTCATCATTATCGAGTTTCTTGTGCTTTTGATTGGTTCGACGTCGACGCCGCTTGGAGGTTCCTAGCCATCGTCGTGTCGATTTGCCTTCTGTTTGCGACCATAGATCTTACTTTCTCTTCCTCCCTCTTCATAGAGACGAGGTCCTTTGTGCCTTTAGTGTAGTTTGACCTCTATTTTTCGCTAGGGTAGGGGGTCACGGTAGCGTAGAGGGGTCACCGAGAAGGTTTTCTTTTTTCTGCTGGGTCTTGAATGACCGGACCTTAGTCGGTGTCGCGACAAGGTTCTTCCCCTATTTCTGATGTGATCGTTTCAGCTCAGGTTAGGATGAAGTTCTCCTTCTGTTCCTAATAGGGCTGTGGGGGCACATATGGGCACTGTATAGCCTCTCCCCCCATCTGATCTACAAACAACCGGGCCTTCGACCTTGCTCATGTTAGGGCGAGGTCCTCCTCCTGTCCCTAATCATGGCTGTGGGGGCACATATGGGCGCTGTATGGCCTCATTTCCCATCCGGTCTACAAATAACTGGGCCTTCGATCTTGCTCATGTTAGGACGAGGTTTTTCTCCTGTCCCCAACATGGCTGTAGGGGCACATATGGGTGCTGTATGGCCTCTCCCCCCATCTGGTCTACAAATAATCGAACATTCGACCTTGCTCATATTAGGGCGAGATTTTCCTCCTGTCCCTAACATGGCTGTGGCGGCACATATGGGCGCTGTATGGCCTCTCCCCCCATCCAGTCTACAAATAATCGGGCCTTCGACCTTGCCCACATTGGGGTTTGTTTTTGTTGTCCATTGGGGTCGTTCCCTATCTTTACAGGTCTATGCCAAAAAGGGAAAGATGCACAAGTATGAAAGAAATCTTGATTTAAAGCGGGATCGTTCGTAATTCATTTACAAGTTTTCAAACTCTAGGGCTGTGGAGGGTCTGCTTCCTGTCAAGGTCCTTCAGAGACGGAGTTGATGATCCCAATTGAGGGCCGATCTCTGGGCTGCTCTTCCCTACTTGGCGGCTCAGGCTGCGGCAGGGCCCTGGGCCGATATTCCCTACCCTCAGGCCGACGTCGAATGAACCTGTCGAGCCGGCCTCATTGGATGAGCTCCTCGATCTCGTCTCGGAGCTGAATGCATTCCTCCATGTCGTGGCCGTGGTCACGATGGTAGAGGCAGAACTTGTTAGGATTATGCTTTTCGAGGTGCGTGCGCATCCTTTCCAGCCTTGGGAGCTGCTCTCTGACATCCATCAGCACCTGTGTTTTCGATGCGTTGAGGGGGGCATAGTTGCAGAATCTTCCTAGGGAAGAGCCCCACCGAGCCCGTCGCTCCGAGCTTCCCTGCCTGCGTGCCCAGGGAGGAGTCTAGGCGCGCTTGTGCTCGAGAGAAGTTCGAGAATGTGGTCGAGCTTTTCTCGGCCTTTTTTCAACTGTGGGCTTGCTCAGGACTCCCGCCTGCTGCTCTCTCGTGGTCTCTTCATCCTTCATTTTGAAGGCTTCTTCTGCTCGAGCATACCCTTTAGCTCGAGCCAGTAGATCAACAAAATTCCTAGGGTACTTCTTTTCCAGGGAGAACAAAAGGTCGTTCTTCTGAAGGCCGCCCTTCAGAGCGGCCATCGCTATCGACTAGTCCAAGTTCCGGACCTCTAGCGTGGCAACATTGAAATGGTTGATGTAGGCCCGAATGGACTCTCCTTCCCTCTGCTTGATGTTGATGAGGGACTTTGAACCCTTCTGGGGATGTCGGCTGCTAACAAAATGAGCCATAAACTGGTGGCTCATCTGATCAAAGGAAAAAATGGTATCCGGCTTCAGCACCGAGTACTAGTTTCTCGCCGCTCCCTTCAAGGTGGATGGGAAGGCTCGGCACAGAATGGCATCGAGCACACCATGAAGCAGCATCATTGTCCGGAAGGCCTCCAGGTGATCAACCGGGTCGGAAGTCCCATCGTAGCTTTCAAATTGAGGGAGCTTGAAGTTTGGCGGGATCGGTTCCTACATGATCATTTGAGAAAAGGGAGGGTCAGTACAAATATCCTCACCATAAGCGGGGGGAGCGTGGCGGAGCTCTTCGATCCATCGGTTCATCTCCTGGAGCCTCCGGTCCAGGAAATCCTCTCGACTACGGGTCTCGAGGATCTTCTGGCAGAATGGAGGTAGAGATCTTCCAGGGGTGGAATCATGATCCGACTGAGGGCTCTCCACCTTCAAATTCATCTTTTCGGGAAAGACGAGGTGACTGGCCCAAGTGGCCCATTCCACCACCAGATTTTGGAGTTCCGACGACATTCTCTCCAGCTGCACTAACGCCTGCAGCTGTTGCTACTGCTGCATGGCCCGCACCGCTTCAACGAGGCCTCTGACCTGTTGGGCCAGCAAGTCAAATTGTTCCATGCCAACCACCATAGCCGGAGGAGGAGGAGGAGGCTGGGAAACTGGAGGTGAAGCCAGAGCTTGAGATCTGACCGTGGAGGCCATGGATCACCGTGTGGATGCTCTGTAGGGAGGCATCAGATGAAGATCTAGTGGGGGAAGGAGGAGAGGTCGTCAAAAAAGATGACCGGAGGCGGTCCCATTGAGCGCTCCTTTAAGAACAAGGGTACTGTGAAGACACATCCCTTCCTCTAGCACTAATCCTGTTGGTGCAAAAATCCGCCTGCGTCGGAGAAGCTGGAGTCGAGGGAGTCGCGGTCACCGTCGGGACCTGCAAAAGAAGTCTAAACCGGAGTTGGGGTTGCTCCGGCAAGACCCTCCGATGCTCAAGTTAGTTCTCTACCTCAACAAGAATGGAGTGCTCGAACGAAAATTTTAGCAGAGTTTTGAGATAGAGTTTTTGAGCTTAGAGAATAACGTATCTGCTGTCCCCTTTTTATAGGCGGAGGGTGCAATAGATGAAGGCGACGTTCGTAACCGTTTGGTAGTGGGCCATTCGGGGCCAGGAGGAATCTGTTATGAAATGTAGTGGAGTGAAATCGTGGCCATTACCGTGATCTGCCATGTGGAGTCTATTACGGAGAGTGAAGCGGCATCCGTTGTCACGACTCGCCAGAGGGTGGGGAAGCCGTGCGGTATCTGTCGCAGAAAGTGGAGCAGAGTAGTGGCCGTTACCATGGCCTGCCAAGGAGTAATGGAGCCACGCGTGATCCATCGCAGGAAGTGGAGCAAAGTCGTGGCCGTTACCATGGCCTGCCAGGGAGTAATGGAGCCGCACGGGATCCATCACAGGAAGTGGAGCAGAGTCGTGGCCGTTACTGTGGCCTGCCAGGGGTCCAGACCTATCAGCTGAAGTTCGGTTGAGATGTCGGGCAGAGAGAGGTAGCTGTCCATCTGAAAGGAGTTCGGACGCTGCAAATCCCGTTGGGTGTCTTGGGCGCTAAGGCGGCAGGCGAGGATTACTCCTCGTAGGAGTTTGGTCAGAGGCTTTCTGCAAATGCAGTCTAATTTCTCACAGACTTCGGTAGAGGGCCGACCGATGGTGGATGTCGGATGATGCTGGGGAGGTTCATCCTCAACGGAAGCTCAGATGAAGGCCTTCAGTGGGAATCCGGCACGGACCATTCATGGTAGAAACTTGAAGTAGATCATCGCTTGCGGTAGGAGCTCGGAGTCAGGCTCTCGTAGGAGTCTGGATGAAGTCTTCCTTCAGTTAAAGCTAAGGATGGAGTCCGGCTCCCGTAGGAGTCCGGATGAAGTCCACCTGCGGTCGAAGTCGGGGATGAAGTCTGGCTTCCGTAGGAGTCTGGATGAAGTATACCTGCTGTAGAAGTCGGTGACGAAGTCTGGCTCCCGTAGGAGTCCGGATGAATCCACCTACAGTCGGAGTTGGGGACGAAATCCGGCTCCCGTAGGAGTCCGGATGAAGTCCTCCTTTAGTTGAAGCTAGGGATGAAGTCCGGCTCCCGTAGGAGTCCAGATGAAGTCCACCTGCAGTCGGAGTTGGGGACGAAATCCAGCTCCCGTAAGAGTTCGGATGAAGTCTTCCTTCAGTTGAAGCTAGGGATGAAGTCTGGCTCCCGTAGGAGTCTGGATGAAGTCCACCTGCAATTGGAGTTGGAGATGAAATCCGGCTCTCGTAGGAGTTCGGATGAAGTATACCTACTGTAGAAGTCAGTGACGAAGTCTGGCTCCCGTAGGAGTCCGGATGATGTCCACCTGCAGTCAGAGTTGGGGATGAAATCCGGCTCCCGTAGGAGTCCGAATGAAGTATACCTGCTGTAGAAGTCGGTGACGAAGTCTGGTCTCCCGTAGGAGTCTGGATGAAGTCTACCTACTGTAGAAGTCGGTGATGAAGTCCAGCTCCCGTAGGAGTCCGGATGCAGTCTTCCTGCTGTAGAAGTTGGGGACGAATTTCGGCTCCCATAGGAGTCCGGATGAAGTCTTCCTTCAGTTAAAGCTAGGGACGAAGTCTGGCTCCCGTAGGAGTCCGGATGAAGTCCACCTGCAGTCAGAGTTGGGGACGAAATCTGGCTCCCGTAGGAGTCCGGATGAAGTATACCTGCTATAGAAGTCGGTGACGAAGTCCGGCTCCTGTAGGAGTCCGGATGAAGTCCATCTGCAGTCGGAGTTGGGGACGAAATCCGGCTCCCGTAGGAGTCCGGATGAAGTCTTCTTTCAGTTGAAGCTAGGGATGAAATCCGGCTCCCGTAGGAGTCCGGATGAAGTCTACCTGCTGTAGAAGTCGGTGACGAAGTCCGGCTCCCGTAGGAGTCCGGATGTAGTCTTCCTGCTGTAGAAGTTGGGGACGAATTCTAGAAGGTGGTCGATCATTGTGGACGCTTGGGTGGAGTCCGTCCGTTGGCAAAACTTGGGAGTGTTGCGGAGGCTCGGCTGCCAGAGAGGTTCGGGGGGATGTCGCCGCAGGTTGGAAGTCGGTAGAATCCCCGGAGGGCCACTCCTATCACGAACTTCGATTGGGGGGTATTTTATACCCAACACATCCAATACAAATCAATCCAAAAATGTAGGGTTTCAGGGAGATCATGCACAGCGGAAGCATAATGGATTTTAAAATTTAATCTAAAAAATTTTAAATATTAGACTCTTAAACCAGCACCTCTTTGATGATTAACAATCATATAACATATATCCATAACAAAATTCAAGCTATAGAATAATACCTGCAACTTTTATTCTAAAACTCTGGCAGAACCACCACCAAGCACCAAAGTGTTCACCCTCCAACGATGATCCACACAGGGCTATGATTAGGACACCAATTTCTTAAAATAATTTTTTCTCTAAAATTTTCACATTAAGTATTTTCTTGGGCAGCAGAACCTCAAGACCTTCTTCTTCTCCTCCCAGCCTTCCTATCTCTACCTTCTTGTCTCCTTGTCTTTCTTAAATCTCTTTCTAGGCCCTTCTCAATCGGACTTGCCTTTACTATTTTTGGACTTATCCTAACAAGAAAAGGAAGAGACTAATTGGACAATAGGAAGAGTATGTAAGAAAGAAGAGAAAGAATTGAGAATCTGAATGAACAAATCCACGACGCAGCTCCCTTTAAATAGTTAACGATAGGATGCTCTCAGAATTGACTCGCACCCTCTCCACACACCATCTTGTGCCCATCCAAAAATTCTCATACCCCAAGACAAAATCTCACACCCATATGGAAGCATTTGACACATGGCAATCATTGAAAAAAGAATTTGAGAGATGCTTCACGCAGAAAGACTCTTCGGAACATTTTTTTCGATGTTCCTTCGTTGCATCGTGAGGCTTCACTGGGCGTAATTTTTCTCTACCATCCATCAATGACTTTTCACTATCCAAGGGACCAAAATGGAGGTTCTAATTCCACGATGGTGTGGAAAAAATTTAGATATAAGAGGAGGCATGACAATTAGATAAGAGTCCTTAAAAACATGGACTCTTTATTAGGCGCATGGATGTGGGTGATCAAAGCTTCTTTTTTATCTAATTATTTTTTATAAAATAAGTGATTAAGAGATAGAAGGATTCTTCTACATCTCTTAACAATCAGATTACAATCACGTATAAAAATTTTGCTAGAGAATAAAAGGGATAAGCTTGAAGAAGGGGCGTCCCATCTCATGGGATGCCAAAAGTCTTTTGCGCACAAAAAATGAATCCCACGTGCAAGAAAAATTCTTGGCACATGGGGACCTAGTTATATGGCACCTAATCCTTGGTTCATACAGCCATGGGTTGATCCAATACAAATCCAAAATTAGTTTAAATTAATTTAGATTTAATTAGCCCAATCTGGAATCATTTTCAAACCTGATTCAAAACAAGGAGCTAAGATTTGCAACATGTGCTAGCATATCTATTTTGCAAACATGAGCTAATCCAATTAGACCCTTGATCAATTTTCTTTATATGTGATCCATTGATTCCACATCTAGCCAGTAGTAAATCTGAGTGCAAGTAGATCTGATTTAATTAGGATTTAATCTAATCGATTTAGGTCCAATCAAGCTAACCTGATTTCTATAATTAAAATCTTTTCTAATTGATGATCGAATTAAACTCTTTAATTTGATCAAATCTTTAAGAGAAGATTGATGTTTAGTAATGTATCATGTCTGCTTAAAGATATAATATTTTGATAAAAATATCAAAAATATTCTTTAGTGAAAAGTTACCGTTTAATTCGATCCTGCGATCACCCTGCATTCCGAATATGACTCTAGATATGGAATGATGTCAAATCCAATATCATATTCATATTTCTCTTAATCTTTAATAATGATTCGATTAATAAAATATTAAAAACTTTTTCTAATTTTCATCCTGCTTTGATCAAAGACTTCCTGAATTATCAATCGATCAGACAAGTAGGATGTGATCTCCTCTTACCAGGAGTGATCGATTCTATGTTGACCTACTCACAACCTCCATACACATTCTATCATATTCAGATCACCGTATACATGACTAAATCATGAATGAGTATGAATCAAAATATGGATTTATGTATACAAGGTTCTATGGTAGTCTCAGGTTAAAGGATTATATGCGCAACTCCCACTATAAGAAAATATCTTTTGACAGGTAAGTAGATTCTTTAAGATATTTCTTAAGTCGGATCAATTCAATGAACTCATTCTCTAATAAGAACCCATATTTTTGGATTAGTGTCTCACACAAGTTGCTTGTAAGATCAGCCACCCTCTCCATCGAGCATATATAGGAAGTTCGAGTCTATCCAAAATATTGATCTCCTACTCAATGCTCCTATGATTAGAAATATTCTAAATTAGGATTTTTAAGATTTTAGATCTCATAAATACGATCTCATCATAATCCTAAAATCATTGCTCTAAGTTCATCATAATCATTACAAAAAGTAAGATACAACATATGATGAAAAATAAATATCTTTTATTTATAAAATAATAATTACATTAGTTTGGAAGATTACAAGAAAAATCTATTAAAATATAAATTTTGATTAGCTTGTAGGGCATATTCCTTTCAATCTTTCACTTGTACAAAAGCTAATTGCCCTTATATTTTATCTCCATACAGTCGAGGTGACGATCGAACTACTACTGTGGTAGAGCCTTAGTGAATGAGTCTGCTATGTTGTTCTTTATTTCTACTCATCAATGACTATATCTTATCTTTCAACTATTTTACGAACGAGATGGAAGTACCTTAGAATGTGCTTGGATTTATGATGAGATCTCAATTTTTTTGCTTGAGCAACTGCTCCGGTATTATCATAGTAATGTGGTACTAGATTTTCAATTTCAAGAATGACACCCAACTCAGTGATGAACTTCTTCATCCAATAGCTTCCTTGGTGGCTTCACTTGTAGCTATGTACTCTACCTTAATGGTTGAGTCAGCTATAGTTTGCTGCTTAAAACTTTTCTAACTTATTTCTTTACCATTTAGAGTAAAGAGATACCCTAAAGTCCTAAAGTGGACTTGTTATCATCAGGATCTAATTGAAAACTAGAGTTAGAATAACCTTCTAGTTTTAGATCAGATCCTTCATATACCAGAAAAATATCTTTATTCCTTCTCAAGTACTTAAGAATATTTTTCACTGCTTCCTAATGATCCTCCTGGATCATCCTGAAATCTACTAACTATACCCAAGGCATAGGCAATATCAGGCCTGGTACATAGCATAGCATACATAATTAATCTTACTGCTGAAGCATAGGGAATAGAACTCATTCTATTTATCTCTTCTGATGTTTTAGGAGATATCTTTTTAGAGAGATGTATGCCTTGACTCATGGATAAGTAACCTCTTTTACTCCCATCCATTCTAAATCATTTTAGCACTAAATCTATATACCTGGATTGGGACAAGCCTAACATTCTCTTAGATCTATCCCTATAGATCTTTATACCTAGTATATAGGATGCTTCACCCAAATCCTTCATGGAAAATAATCTTGATAGCTAGGTCTTGATCGATTATAACATTGAGATATTATTCTTAGTGAGAAGTATGTCATCCACATATAAAACTAAGAAGATAATGGCGCTCCCACTAGTCTTCTTGTATACACAAGATTCATCTATATTTTTGATAAAATCAAACTCTTTGACTGTAACATCAAAGTAGATGTTCCAACTCCTCGAGGCCTACTTTAATCCATAAATGAATTTCTTAAGCTTGCATACCTGATTTGCTCTCCCTTTTGAGACAAGTCCTTCTGGTTGAGATACGCAAATCTCTTCTTCAAGATAACCATTAAGGAAGGCGGTCTTCACATCTATTTGCCAAATCTCATAATCATAGTATGCTGCTATTGCAAGCATAATCCATATAAATTTAAGCATGACAATAGATAAAAATATTTTATTATAATTAATACTCTATTTCTACTTGAAACCTTTAGCCACCAGTCTGACTTTATAGGTTTTAACTTGGCCATCTACTCCAATCTTTTTCTTATAGATCCATTTGCATCCAATAAGGATCACACTCTCTGGTGCATCAACTAAAGTCCATACTTAGCTGGAATACATAGGGTCCATTTCAAATTTCATAGTCTCTAGCTATTTGTCTGAGTCCCTACTCATGACAACATTCGTATAGGTCAAAGGGTCATCATTCTTAATGATATGGGCTTCATTATTCTCAACAATGAACCCATACCTTAGAGGTGCATTTCGTACTCTATTTGACCTTCGAAGAGAAGGTGTATTTTATGGTTGTACCTTATCAATGGATACTTCTGGTTAAAGATTATCTTGTACTTTTATTTGTAGGTCTTGAACTTCTCCAAGTTCAATTTTCTTCCCACTGTCTCTTTCTATGATAAACTCTTTTTTCATAAAAGTGGTATATTTACTGACAAACATCTTTTATTCAGTAGGATGATAAAAGAGGTATCCTATGCTCTCTTTAAGATAATTTACAATTAAGTATTTATCTGTCCTAGCACTCAGCTTATACCCAACTTTTTTTTAACATAAGCTGGACAGCCCCATATCTTAAGATACTTAAGATTAGACTTTTTTCCTCTCCATATCTCATATAGAGTGCTTGGTACAGATTTTAAAGGTACTCTATTCAGGATATATACAACAGTCTCTATGGTATATCCCTAGAAGGAAATAGGCAAGTCTATAAGGCACATCATGGATCGCACCATATCTAATAAAGTATGATCCTTTCTACTACACCATTTAGTTGTGGTATATAAGGAGGGATCCATTCTGAGAGACTTTTATTTTTTTTAAGATGATCTAAAAATTTATTGGATAAGTATTCTCCTCCTTGATCAGATTGAAGGATTTTAATATTTTTTTTAGTTTATTTCTCAACTATACTTTGATACTCTTTAAATTTATCAAAGACTTTAGATTTATATTTTATAAAATACACATATCCAAGTCTAGATAAATTATCAATGAATGTTATAAAATAAGAGTATCCTCCTCTGACTTTTGTTGTCATAGGACCACATACATCAGTATGTACAAGTCCTAATAACTCACTTATCTTTTTTTCATGTCCACTAAATGGAGTCTTAGTCATTTTACCCATAAGATAAGATTCATAATCATGAGGATCAAAAAACTCTTCTTTGTATAACTTGTTAGTTGTTCTCTCACTTATATGATCAAGTCAACAATGCCAAAGTAAAGTATTATTTATTTTTTTTCTCTTTTAATTTTTGCTTTCATCAATATAAAAAATATTATCATTAGATAAAACCAGAAGACCATTATTAACAATGCCATGTAGAAAATTTTATTGGAAAAAGAAATGAGCAACTATTGCTCTTTTCATTTATTTTAAAATCTTGTTGCAATAGCAACGGTATAGAAATAATGTTTCTAATGATCTTAAATATATAATAACAGTTTTCTAGCTTTAAGATCCTTTCAGAAGGTAACTTCAATATATATGTCCCCATAGCTTCTGCCTGGATGAACTCTCCTCTAGCGTCATAGAGCTCGAAGTCACCCTTCTTTAACACTCTAATATTCTGTGGCCCCTGCAATGACTTGCATAAATGAGAACCACAAGCGATATCCAATATCCAAGAGTCTGAATTGGAAGAACATAATGATAAGATTGTATGTATCTCATACATACCCTTTGGTGCATCGCTTGCATCAGTCTTTACAGTTGCAAGATATAACTTGCAATTCCTTTTCTAGTGTCCTGCCTTACCACAGTGAAAGCAGGTATCTTATCTGGAGACTTTCTTCCCCTTCTTCTTCATCTTGCCACCCTTAGTTTTTAATGCTTTCTTTGAACCCTTAAAGTCTAATTTCTTCTTAGAGGCTTTACCCACAAGAAGAACTGGAGCTTTTTCCTTTTTAATGTGGTTCTCAGCTATTTTAAGCATATTTAATAGCTCAGGCAAGGAGGTATTCAATTTGTTCATATGATAATTCATGACAAACTGAGTGAATGATTCAAGAAAAGATTGCAGGATCAAATTCTGACTTAATTCTCCATCCATCACAAAACTTAATTGACCTAATTTAGTGATCAAGTCAATAACCTTTAGGATATGGTCTTGTACGGATGACCCCTCCATCATTCTAGTACAGAATAACTGCTTAGATATCTCATACGTAGCAGTCCTACTCTATTCTCCATACAACTCTTTAAGATTGAGAAGTATGGATTGAGTATCCATACTCTCATGCTGCTTTGGTAATTCATTGCTCATAGAGGCCAGTATGATGCACTTGATAGTTAAACTATCATTCTTTCACATCCTGTATATGGATACCTCCTCCTCAATGGCATCATCCCCAACCTCTTGTGGTTCAGAGACATCAAGTATATAAGAAAGCTTCTCCTGAGTGAGTACCATTTTTAAATTTCTCAATCAGTCCATATAATTGAGATCGATCAATTTGTTGGAATCTAAGATTCCTCACAATGATACTGAAGATGTCATTTATAGAATTTAATCTACAATAAATAAAAAATATTTCATAAGCAAACAACTCATGTTGACATACACAATTAAATAAGATCTTTTAGATTTAATTGTATCTTTCACTATTTTATCGAACATCATAACCCTCTATTATGCTAAACAAGATATATTATACATTTATCTTATTGGGATTGATATCTTAATTCCTCGTAATGATCTTGTGTTAATACAACAAACCCTTATGAGTTCATAGGTACAAAACTCTTTCCAATTGCATCTCATGCAATTCGCAATATTATATCTTTATCTCTAAAATATTATTAGCCTTATGGTAGCACAACAAGCTATAATATTTTAGTTAAGTAAGACCCTTCATTATACTACAATCAAATTCGAATACAACTGCCCTTGTGGTAACACAACAAAATAGTATATCCAAAATTGCTGTAAGCATCTTTTATGCATTAGGATTATATTATATCAATCCTTATAATAAGCCTTGTGGTAATACAACAAGCTTGCCATAGTTTATGACGTAATATTATCCTAGCATGAAGGCCCCTAGTAGTGTTTTCAATATTAAAATTTTTTTATTTCAAGATCGCTTAATCAAATTGGCCAGATAAGTAGGTGGGGGTCCCACTGTTATTTTTCTTAGATACCAATAAATTGATCAGGTCAGACAATGAAACCAATTAAAGAACCACCTTTAGCATTTTTCTAAACACCAATTGATCAATTAATCAAGAATTGGTTAATCTATAGTTGCTTATCACTACCACTTAATATAATTTTTTTATGAGGGTTTTTTTGGTGTTATACACATTCTAATTATATAATGCTAATTCACAATAATATATATCAATATTAAATATTTTATATATATCAATATAATATATGAACATTCATCATCCTAGGACAATCTTGAAGCATAATCCCGTTATACTAGAACAACTTTATTTCAGAATGATAAAGTGGTGGATCAGATATGCATCAATTTATATCATCATATGAAAGCATAATTCATAGCATAATTAATTTTATAATATGAATCATAATATATATGACATAAACATTATGTATATATGATTGAACCAAACAAGGCCGGCTTTGATACCACTATAGGATTTTAAGAAGATCATTCACAACAGAAGCATAATAGATTTCAAAATTTAATCTAAAAAATTTTAAATATTAAATCTTTAAACCAATACCTTCTTGATGATTAACAATCATATAACATATATTCATAATAAAATTCAAGCTATAGAAGAATACCTGTAACGCTTATTCTAAAATTTCGACAGAACCTCCACTAGGCGTCCAAGTGTTCGCCCTTCAATGGTAATCCACACAAGGCTATGATCAAGATACCAACTTCTTAGAATGATTTTTCCTCCAAAATTCTCATCCTAAGAATTTTTTTAGATAGCAAAACCTCAAGACCTTCTTCCTCTCCTCCTAGCCTTCCTATCTCTATCTTTGTTGTCTCCTTGTCTTCCTTAAATCTCTTCCTAGGCCCTTGTCATAAAATCAAATTTATTCTTACTATTTTTAGACTTATCCTAATAAAGAAAGAAAGAGACTAATTGGACAATAGAGAGAGTATGTAAGAAAGAAGAGAAGGAATTAAAAATCTGAATGAACAAATCTCCAATGCAACCCCCTTTAAATAGTTAGCAATGGGATGCTCTCAGAATTGACTCGCACCCTCTCCACACATCATCTCATGCCCATCTAAATGTTGGAAAAGGTGCAGGGTTTCATTCATGAATTTCAAAATTTTTTTTGAAATATAACGCAGTGGAACATGTAAATTAAATAATTTAATCTACAAATGCATGTAATCAAATTACTAAACCCTACAATTAGGATCTATAACATGTCATATTATATTTATAAATTAAAAAATAAAAGATTTGATATTGATCAAATCAATACCCTAGATCTGAAACAGTTTCAGATCTAAGACCTAGATCATATCTAGATAAAAGAAGAGATCAGATCTCTTACCTTCATGCGGGTTGAGAACTCCATGATTGATTTTTTTTATTACCTTTAGAGCTGCACACATGTTCAACCTCTACAGATGATCCATACGAGGCTACAATAAAATCAGAAGTTCATCAAATGAAGATCCGCTCGAAGTGCTAGCTTCTTGCAAATCCCTCCGGATGGTTAATCTAAAAAATATTCTTCGGATCTTCCAAGAGATGAAGAATATGAGGAGGAATAAGAAAGAAGTCAAATCTTTTGACTTCTCTATAATTAAAATTAATATTTAATAGAAAAGGATCCTAAGAGAAGATCGATCTTCTCCTTTAGTACATCAACAATTGATATCCTGAAAATATCTCTATGCTAGGACTTGAGAAGACCTTCTTCTCTTGATATTTTTTTAGTTTTCGGATCTTATGATATATGATTTTTTTCATAAAAAAATCTCATGATTTATGGAGAAGAAGGATTCTAAAAGAAATCTCAAGAAAAGACCTTCTTTTCTTCTTCTTCTTCCATCAGAACATGATCATATCATATCCAAAATATGATCACCATTCTCCAACTCTTTGGAGCATGAATTCACCATGCCATCCCTCTTTCTCTTTTAAATTTTTTATCATATAAAAAATATAAAACAAAGAGATATTAATATGAAAGGAAAAATAATAAGAGAAGACAATCTTCTCTCTTACCTTTCTCTTTACAAGACATCAACATTGATCTCTTGATTGAAGAATTTCCTCCAAGGATTTTAGCACCTTAAACCACCCATGTAATCCTTCTTTCTCTCTCATATTTTATCATAAAAAAATATAATAGTAAAGAGAGAAAAAATATGAAAGAAAACCAATAAGAGAAGACAATCATCTCTCTTACCTTTCTTCTCTACATGACATCAACTTTTGATCTCTTGTTAGAGGACTCTCCTCCATGGATTTTGGTTCCTCAAACCTCTCAAGTCTTCCTTGTTCTCCTATGGTAATTTTTTCAATTTTTCATAAATTTTTTGACTCCTGTATCATGGCATATGGGGCAGCCTCCTTTTATATGGCAGACTAGGTCATAAGACCTAGTCTAACAAGGAGTCCTTGGGGTGTCCAACTCTTGGACGCCCCCTATCTCATTTATTTCATGGATAGCATGAAAATAACCACAAAGGAGGAAAAAAAAAGGAGGATAAACATGAGGAATGTTGGCGTAAGAAATGGAGGGAAGAGTCCTTGTGAAGAGGGACTTTTTCAAAAAGAGAAATAGGCTAAACCACTTTCCACAATGAATCAAATTAATTTTCATATTGAATCAGATCAAATCTGATTCAAATCTCTAGAATAAGTAGTGTGAGATTACTTTCTTTAGATATGAAAATTATAAAAAAATTATCTAAAATTAATTAGTGGGCATGGGCTTTGATTTTCTTAGGTGGCGCAAGAGAAGATGGAATCCTAGTCTAACTAGGATTCTTATTTAGATTAGGTCAAATACATTGAACCCAATTTAAATTAATTGAAACTTAATTAATGATGATCCTAATCCAACTAGAAGTCCAATTAAATTAGATTAAATCATATTTAATTTAAATCCTAACTTAATTAGGAATTAAGTGCATACAAGTCCTAGTCAAACAGGGACTTGTTCTCCCTTGCAACTGGCTTATCCAATAAACCAATTAGACTTAATCCAATTAAATCTAAACTAATTGTAATTAAATTATATTCAATTAGACTTGATCTCAGCCTAATTGCTCAATCAGATTGAGCCAATTAGCAATCCAAATGCTAATGATCCTCCTGCAATACTTGCATTAGGTCAAACATCAATCACATTGATTGTTTAACCTTAGAACGATTCTCAATCATTGATTAACCATCTGATTAGGTTACAATCTCTTATGTATGTGATCCTATAGGTTCAAACCTAAGCTGGTAGCATAGAAATTAATTTCTATACCGGTCGAAGTAACCATCTAGCAATGATTCCCGACGTCTAGATAGGTCGAATGTATACAAAGCAACATTCTAAAAACCCTGACCCATGGTTACTGTATAATTCATCCTTTTGATCAATAATGCTCAAGACGACTTCGAGTATGCTATCAACACTTATGTAAGTCATTTCTATTGTGTCTCAAAATTTTTGTAAATCTCGTGACTCCTCACGAGGTTTACCCAACCTAGGTTTTGCTAAATTGAAATACAGCGAGACATTCTCTTCCTGAAGTTTATCAAGAGTTATCAATCTCATCTTGACTCACACACTGACTTCACAAGTACTTGACTGTGTCCAAAAATCTTTCGAACCTATATTAAAAATACAGGCAGTCTGGCACCAAAGCACAGTGAGTTGCTTGCAAGTCATCGTGGTAATCTCAGATCGAAGGGATACTTATATCCATTAGTCTTAGTTAACTACTCTTGACAGTAGAGTATTGCATTGGTCACGTTCAATGCAGATATACTCCTACATCTCACCTGGATGCCATACCAGTATCTCCACACTACATGGTTATGAGGACAACCAACGCATATGGCATACAGCGACCTACACTTGATAAGTTATCGTCCTTATTGTTAACTTATCATTTGGTCATGAACAATTTAAGAATCATCCGATAAATTCTTCTTTATCGATTGATTGTGGTTCTAAGGACTTCATCATAATTTAGGAGTTCATTTAAGGAAGATAGAACATTTGTAATGAATCTGCCAAATAACTATTATTATTAGATAATTCATATACTAATTCCAACCGTCTACCACTTAGATGATAGGTTTTAGGACACATTTCCCAACAACTCCTACTTGTACTAAAGCCAATTAGAACGATATCAAATATCCTATCTTCCACTTGAGTTCGTAGAACTTTCTAATTTCGAGGCCTCAGCAAATGGGTCGGTCAAGTTCTCCCTTTTCATCGATCTTCCAAAGATCGATGTCACCCTGATCTAAAATCAAAAGTGATAGTAATACAGAGTATGCTGGTCTTTCGATTATTTAGCCAGATTTATGGCTCCAGTGCTATGATAGGACTGGACCATCGATGGAGGTTGCCACTCCAAACTTGTTAATGAAGCTCAACAATTCCATAGCTTATATGGCAGCATCATATGCTACAATGTACTCTACATCACTAACTGAGTAGACTAAAGTATCCTACTTGGAACCTTTCCAGCAGATTGCTCCTACAATTAGGGTATGATCCGATACTTTTTTGTTGTCATCTTGATCTGACTAAAATTGAAACATCCACATGTTTAAAATCAGTATTTCCATATTTGAGTCACTGGATCTTAGTATTTTTCAAATACTTAAGGATTGTCTATACAATCTTCCAGTGGTTCTTACTTAGATTAGACTGGTATCTGCTCACTACCATTAGTGAGCATTATATATCTGATCTTGAACATGGAGAAATTAGATGACACCCAAACCTTTATTTGTTGCAATGCTGGAATGCCATTCTCGATTAAGAGAATTTCATCCACAGACAAACAAGGAATAACACTACAGAATATTTTACCCATTTATAAATACAGGGTACATCCTTATTCATAACAAAGACTTATGTTCAAAACGTATGTTCTAACTCTGGGATAATAGGGAAATGAGATTTATAGGTCTCCACCTTCCCGTCTGTGCTACTCTGATTCTTTTAAAAACTTCATTCACACCCAATGGGTTTTATTCCTTCAGGTGAATCATCTCGTGTCCACACACTATTGATTTTCATGGTCTTCAATTTTGATTTAATGGCTTCAAGCCACTTCTTAGAGTTAGACCACTACATTGCATTTACTTTAATGGGCTCCGAGTTTGATCTAATCAAATCCGGTTCTGTAGGTTTACTAGATTATGTCGGTTCATTTTCTACCAGTATATTTTCAGAGTAAAACAAGTAATCACACAAGAGCACAATCCTAAAATAGGCAGATTAGTGAACCCTATCGTGGATTGAATCATGTCTAACAAAGTTCAACTTCTCCTTTTAGATACAATGTGTTTTGAAAAAGAATCCACTGAGAGAGAATCCAATTCTCTCTTAGATATGTCATCCTTTTCATCGTTTGAATCATTTGAACATTTCAAATGATTTGGCCAGACGCACCCATGCCCAGATAGGTCATCTGTAATGAAATATTAATATCTTCCTCTAGCACTTAAGTTCACAGGTCTACATATATCACTATGTATGAGATTTAGAACTTTATCAACTCCTTCATCTTTTCCATTAAAAGGTAACTTTGTCATCTTTCCAAGAATATAAGACTCACAGCCTATCAATGATTCACAATCATTGATGTCGAGGTTTCTCTCTCAAGCTAACCCGTTTATCCTGTTCTTGTCAAGATGACTAAGCCTATAATGCCAAAGACAGACATTCATGACATTATCTAACTTGGGTGTGTACATTACACTTAACAGGCTGTGTAAATATCATTTTCTTATTGTCCATGTATTATTGTAACTTTGGGTATAAAATATACCCCGATCGAAGTTTGTAAAAGACTGACCCTTCCAGGGCTTTTCCGGCTTCCGACCTTGTGTGGCGTCTCTCTGAACCCCCTCGACCGTTTAAGCTTCCAGGCTTCTCCGACAATGAGCTTCTCCATTCATCTATCGGGCTGCTCCAAAGGCTCTCTAGGCTTCACTATCAGCCGACCTTCTACAGTGATCAACTATTCTCCGAATCCCTTCCAGACTTCTTCTGGTCGTGGACGACCCTACTTCGAACTTCTTTCGGACATCGTTAATATCTGAGTTTCTTCGACAACAAGATTTTTACAGTAACCAGACTCAATCTATGTTTCTACGACGATCGACCGCCTTTCGGATTCCAACCGAGCTCCTGCGAGAGCCGAACTCCTATTGCAGGTGGTCTACTCTAGATATCTACTGTAAGGAAATTCCATTCGAGCCTCTACTGTAAACGAATTTTTTTCGAACTTCTATTACAGGCAGACTTCAGCTGAGCTCCTACAGTGGACGGATCCCAAACGAGCTTCTACAACGGGATAGGATCCACCGGCTAGGTCACTACTCCGAGCTCCCATGACAACCGATCTTCGATCGAGCTTCTACAATAAGCGGTCTCCTTTCAGCCTTCTATAAAAACCAGACTCCATCCGAACTTTCATAGAGGATGGATATCGGATGAGCTTCTACAACGGACGGACTCCAGCAGCTGGATTTCTACAACAGCCTATCACCTCCAGTGTCTGTCGAACCTCCCCAGCCATCAGCCTTCAATAGCGTCAGTCAGACTTCCACAATGCCATCCAGACTTCCACAGGATTCTCAGACTCCTCCAGCGGACGAACCTCCCCAACGCCATCCGAAGTCCACTGTCGGCTGACCCTCTGCCAGATTCTTCATGAAACCGAACTTCTTCGGTGGATAATCTTCAGATGAGCTTCCACATCAGGCAAATCCCAAACGGACTTCTCTAGCAATCGAACTCCTACCGAACTTCACCAACAGAAAGTCTCCATCCGAGCTTCTACAGCAGATGACTCCTGCCTGTAGCATCAGCGCCCGAGGCATCTGACAACAGTAGACTCGTCAGCAATCTCAAAAACATCCGAGCTTCTCCTAGATCTATGGGATAGAGAGCCATTCCACTCCATCAAACATTCCAGCCGAGCTCCAGCCGACATATCCGAACTCTTTGGCAAGTCACGACAATGGCCACTACCCTACTCCACTCTCTACAATGGATTCCACGTGGCTCCACCACTCTCTGGCAAGTCATGATAATAGACACCACTCCACTCTTTGGGCTCTACCACTCTCTGGCAAATCATGACAATGGACACCACTCCACTCTCCGTAACAAACTCCATGTGGCCCTGAACGACCCCTGACGCCACTACTCTCCATAACAAACTCCACACAGCTCTGAACAGCCCATTACCAGGCGGTTACAGACATCGCTGTCAATCAGTTATGCTCTCTATCTATAAAAAGGGATCCCCAGATATATTCTTCTCTAAGCTCTAAACTCTATCTCAAAACTCTGCTAAAATTCCCACTCGAGTACTTCATTTCTGTTGAAGCAGAGTACTGACTTGAGTGTCGGAGGATCTTGCCAGAGCACCCCCAACTCTGGTTTAGACTTCCCTTGCAGGTCCCGACGGTGGCCACGGTCATCTCAACTCCAGCAACTCTGACTTCGATGAAATTCTGCACCAACAGAATTGGTGCTAGAGGAAGGGCCGGCTGTGTCTTCACAGTACTCTTGTTCTTAAAGGAATACTCAATGGGACTGCCTCCGGTCATCTTCTCTGACATCCTCTTCTCCTTCTCTTACTAGATCTCCATCTAATGCCTCCCCGAAAGGCATCCACCAGGCGATCCATGGCCTCCGCATCCAGATCTCAGGCTCCGGCCTCGCCTCCAGTTTCCCAGCTCCTCCTCCTCCTTCGGCAATGGTGGTCAGCATAGAGTAGTTCGACCTACTGGTTCAGCAGGTTAGAGGCCTCACCGAAGTAGTGCAGGCCATGCAGCAGTAGCAGCAACAACCACAGGCATCAGTGCGGTTGAAAAGAGCATCACCGAAGTTTCAAAAATCGACAGTAGGGTAGGCCACTTGGGCCAGTCACCCTGTCTTCCCCAGAAAGGGGAATCCAAGGGTGGAGAGCCCTCAGTCTGATCATGATTTCACACCGAAGGATCCCTACCTCCACTCTGCCAGAAGACCCTCGAGACTCGCAGTCAAGAGGACCTCCTAGATCGAAGGCTCTAGGAGATGAACCGACGGATCGAAGAACTCTGCCACACTCCCCCTGCTTATGGTAAGGACATCTGTACTGACCCTCCTTTCTCTCAAATGATCATCAACACCATCTCTGGAGGGCCCCGAAAGGGAGTGGCCAGTGGATCGGCTGGGCCGCTCAAGCGGCAAAGAACTGAAGAATCTATAACCTTTACTAAAGAAGACACCCGAGAGATACAATTCCCTCATAATGATGTGGTTGTAGTTTCTTTAAATATCACTGATTATGATGTATGTCACATTCTTGTTGATAGTGGAAGCTCGATCGATATTTTATTTTACGATGCATTCTCAAAAATATCTATCCCTGATGGTCGGTTAGGGCCGATTAGCTCCCCGTTGGTAGGGTTTACTGGCGATGCAGTGCCAATGGAGGGAGTAATAACTTTGACTGTAGTTACAGGTCGGTATCCGAAACAATCTAGAGCGCTGGTGGATTTCTTAGTAGTGAGGATGCGTCTGCCTACAACGCAATCCTCGACTGACCTGGCCTCAATACCCTCCGAGATGTAGTATCGACCTACCGTTTGAAATTAAAATTTCCTACTAGTCAGGGGGTCGAAGAAGTCAGAGGAGATCAAGCCCTAGCAAGACATTGCTACAACATAGCCCTTCAGAGAAAGGGACAGTCCGACCTTTGCCTGATTGATGGATTGGACACTCGCGATGACCTTGCTGAAGAACAGGGTAGCCAATTGAAGATCTTGTCTCAATTCCTTTGAATGATGGGAATGAAGAGCACGTGGTGAAGATCGACTCCAACTTGGGGAAAGAGGTGCGGACACAGCTTATCAATTTTTTATAAAAGAATATAGATGTTTTTGCTTGGACTTCGACAGACATGCCAGGGATCGATGCTAAAGTTATGGAACACCATCTGGCTGTTGATCCCAAACACCGACCGACGAAGGAAAAAGTTTGAAGTCATGCGTCGGAAAGGCAAATGGCAACAGCTGAGCAAGTTGATAAACTCTTGAAAGTTGGGTTCATCAGAGAGATCAACTATTCGAGCTGGGTTTCCAATGTGGTCCTGGTTAAGAAGGCGAACGGTAAATGGAGGATGTGTATAGACTTCAAAAAGCTGAATAAAGCCTGCCCGAAGGATAGTTACCCTCTGCCCAGAATCAACCAATTGATGGATGCAACCTCAGGCCACGAGCTTCTTACTTTCATGGATGCATTCTCCGGCTATAATCAAATCAGGATGGAGCCAGAGGACGAAGAAAAAATTGCTTTTATTACTAACCGTGGCCTTTATTGTTACAGGGTCATGCCTTTTGGCCTAAAAAATGCAGGGGCGACCTATCAATAGCTGGTAAACAAGATCTTCAAAGAGCAGATTGGCCGCAACATGGAGGTCTACGTGGATGATATACTCGTAAAAAGTAAATCCTCGATGAACCACATCATCGACCTTGAGGAGACCTTCAGCGCCCTCTGAAAATACAAGATGAAGCTGAACCCAGCCAAGTGTGCTTTTGGAGTAACCTCAGGAAAATTCTTGGGCTTTATGGTATCGGGGTGCGGGATCGAAGCAAATCCAGAAAAGATTTGCGCCATCCAGGAAATGACCGCCCGAAATCAATAAAGAAAGTTTAGCACCTTATTGGGAGAGTAGCAGCTCTAAATCGCTTCATCTCAAGATCGGCCGAGTGGTGCCTGCCTTTCTTTCAGACTCTCAAGCAGCCAAAGAATTTCTGTTGGACCTCTGGATGTCAGCAAGCATTCGAAGAGCTAAAAACTGCCTCGGCTCATCTCCACTATTGGCAAAGCTCGAGCCTGGAGAGGAGTTGTTCCTATACCTGACGATCTCCCCTGTGGCCCTTGCAGCAGTTTTGATTAAGGAAGAAGCAAAAATTCAACGGTTAATCTACTACATAAGTCGAGTATTGAGAGACACCGAAACCAGGTATACTAAGTTAGAGAAACTAACTTACGCCTTGTTGATTGTAGCTCGGAGGCTCTGGCCTTACTTTCAAGGACACACCATAATATTGCTCACCGACCAGCCGATCAAGGTGGTTCTGCATCGAGCGAATGCCTCTGGTGGGATAGCGAAGTGGGCAGTTGAGCTCATAGAGTTTGACATCGACTATCGACTTTGATCGGTGATAAAAGTCCAGATATTAGTAAACTTCATGGTGGAATGCACTATCCCGGAAGAGGCCGAACTTGGACGAGATGAAGCCGACAACCCAGGGCTCTAGCCGAACTCCCTCGAAGAAAGAACAGATCTCCCGGATGGTTTTTGGGGCCTCTATGTGGATGGTTTCTCCAACATGTCAGGCGCAAGCGTGGGCCTGATCTTGGTCAATCCAGATGGAATTATCACGGAGTATGCGCTACGCTTCAAATTTTTTGCGATAAATAACGGAGCAGAATATGAAGCTCTGATTACGGGACTAAGGATCGCCAAAGAGTTAGAAGTAGATCGGCTTCAAGCCTACAGTTACTCTCAATTAGTAGTGGGACAGGTTAGCAAAAATTATGAAGCTCGGGAGGACAGTATGGTCAAGTATCTAGAAAAGGTAAAGGAGATCATCCCTACCTTCGACAGCTTTGATATCAGGCAGATCCCAAGAGCAGAAAATATCAGGGCCGACCTTCTCTCCAAGTTGGCTACACTGGCCACGGCCGAACTGCCTAAGGAAGTCTTCTTCGAAGTCCTGAAGCATCCAAGTATGGAAGAATCATAGCTTGTGATGGAGATCAGTCATGAACCCAGTTAGATCGACCCATTGGTTGCATACCTTGAGGATGGGGTTCTTCCTCCTAATGCAAAAGAAGCTCGAAAGCTTAGAAACCAAGCCTCTCGATATATCTTTTACGAAGGCAAGCTATACAAGAGATCATACTTTTTGCCCCTCCTGAAATGTCTCCGACCTTCTGAAGCCAACTTCGCCTTGAGGGAGGTACATGAGGGAGTCTGTGAAAATCACCTGGGGGCTAGATCTTTATCCCACAAACTGCTCTGACAAGGTTATTACTGGCCTACCATGTACCACGACTCTATCGAATATGTCAGAAGGTATGATCGGTGTCAGAGATATGCAAATATCCAAAGTCAATCTGCCTCCGAACTTACACCATAGAGTGCCCCATGGCCGTTTGCATAATGGGGGATGGATATCCTCGGACCTTTTCCCATGGCATTCAGGCAGCAGAAGTTCCTCCTGATGGCAATAGACTATTTCACCAAGTGGGTCGAAGCTGAGCCTTTGGCAAAAATCACAGAAGCTAAAGTGCAGGACTTCATTTGGAAGTCAATTGTCTGTAAGTTCGGCTTACCTAGAACCCTCATTACTGATAATGGGCGGCAATTTACTGGAGCAGGGTTTGCTGAATTTTGTGAGGACCTAAATATCTCCCATAACTTCACTTCAGTAGCCCATCCACAGGAAAACGGCGAGGCCGAGGTGACTAACAGGACTCTGTTACAAGGAATCAAGGGGAGACTTGAAAAAGCAAAGGAAACTTGGGCAGATGAGCTTTATCATGTGCTATGGGCATATCGAACTACTCAGAGATTGCCCACAGGGGAGACCTCCTTTGCCTTGACCTTCGGGATGAAGTCATTATCCCGATTGAACTCAAGCTTCCGTCGGTGCGAGTCATGGCATTCGATGAGCAGCGTAACCCACAGGATCTCAAGACCAACCTTGACTTGTTAGAAGAAAAATGGGAGATAGCTCAAGTTCGGATGGCAGCTTACAAGCAGAAAGTAGCCGGCTACTACAATTTTCGGATCAAAAGCAAAGCCTTCAGAGCGGGGGACCTGATACTTCAGTGAGCCACCGTCTCACAACCTCAGAATCAAGGGAAACTTGCCCCGAACTAGAAAGGCCCGTATGAAGTCAAGGAGATAGTCTGGCCCGAAACATACTATCTAAAAGAGCTCGGAGGAGCAGACCTTTCATGACCATGGAATTTGAAAAATCTATGGATGTATTACCAATAACTTTGCCTTAAATAAAAGTTTTATATTTGCATATTTTTTCTTTTAGCATGAGCTTATACAGACAGGAAGTAGCTTCTTCCGACAATCGAAACTAGGCATGTTAGGAACAGGAGGAGAACCTCATCCTAACATGAGCAAAGTCGAAGGCCTGGTTACTCAAAGACCGGATGAGGGGAGAGGCCCTTACAACGGCCCTTATATGCCTCCACAGCCTTGTTAGGAACAAGAGAAGAACCTCATCCTAACATGAGCAAAGTTGAAGGCCCAGTTACTCAAAGACCGGATGGGGGGAGAGGCCCTTGCAATGACCCTTTTATGCCCCCACAGCCTTGTAAGGAACAGGAGGAGAACCTCATCCTAACATGAGCAAAGTCGAAGGCCCGGTTATTCCAAGATCGGATGGGGGGAGAGGCCCTCGCAATGGCCCTTATGTGCCCCCACAGCCTTGTTAGAAATAGGAGGAGAACCTCATCCTAATATAAGCAAAGTCGAAGGCCCGGTTACTCAAAGATCGGATGGGGGGAGAGGCCCTTGCAACGGCACTTATGTGCCCCCACAGCCTTGTTAGGAATAGGAGGAGAACCTCATCCTAACATGACCAAAGTCGAAGGCCCGATTATCCAGAGACTGGAAGAGGGGAGAGGCCTTTGTAGGGGCCCTTACGTGCCCTCACAGTCCTATTAAGAATAGAAGGAGAACCTCATCCTAATATGAGCTGAAATTGGCTGTCGGGAATAAGAGGAGAACCTCATCCTGACACAAACAAAGACCCAGTCGATCAAGACCGGACGAGGAGGAAAGCCTCCTCAATGGCTCCTCTACGCTCTCACGACCCCGTTAAGAGCAGAGAAAAAACCCTTACTCGAACATAAAAAAAAAGGAAAGATGAAAAGGGAAAGCGACGAACTACACCAGCGATAAGTGAAAAACAAACTACATCAAAGACCCAAGGGACCTCGTCTCAACAAGGAAGGATACTCCTATCAAAAAACCCTCAGTCACTAAAAGAGAACTCGACATAAGTCGAGGAAAAATTGACTTTCTCAAAGTAACGAGAAGCTCGGGTCCCTAAGCTCGAGCATCGGGAGGAAGCGTCAAACTCAAATGGCCTTAAAAAGACCCACGATCACGAATAAAAAAGGCAAATCAACACGGCGATGACTGAGATCCTTCAAACAATGTTAGCATCAAACAAGACAAAAGATAAAAGAAGTTCGGTAAACAACGACTTAAAGCAAGAATAGACGAGGAATCACAAACAACGCCGATGCCAAACAAGATAGAAGATAAAAGAAGTTTGGTAAACAAAAATTTAATATAAGAATGGATAAGGTAATGAAAAATTTTCTTTTCATTTCATTAGTAAAGTATACATTACAAAGCCTTGAAGGCCAAAAAAGAGAAACAACAAAAAAGGAAAGGAATACAAGGCAAAAGAGCTCCAAGGAAGCTCGGTACCATCAGACTTCGAACTCTCGATTTCAACCATCGTCGAGGATTGCTTTAAGTACCCAACTTCTTCTTCCGATCTCCCTTTGGATTAACAATTACTCCAGCATTATCTTCAAAGTACATGTAGACACCATCCTTTTTGTGCCATGGCTTCCGCTGCCTCACAATGATGATAGGCATGACCTTCTTTCTGAGATCGAATTTTCCCTTCTTTTTGACTTCTTCTTCCAGTCCCCCTTTGGCTTCCCCCTTCCGCAGGATCAGAAAGTACTCACGCTCAAAGATTTGCCACAAGTGCGGACTCTAGGCGATCAAGACGAAACACGGCTGGATCTGTCTCTTCTACCCTCGTCGTCTCTGCCAACCCAGAAGTTACAGTGCCTTCACTCTTGTGGGCTTTGAGACTCTTGGCTGACATCCAAGCCGCGTCCGCATCCATATCTGCAAAGAAGGAGGGATCGAAGAAACTCTCGTGCAAAGTGAGATCCCCGAAGGGGGGAGGTGGGTTTAAATAGGCGACGAGGTCTGGTGCAATAATGACTGTAGGACTCCTCTGGCTAGTCTATAACCGTCACATGGCCCACTCATTGTGGCAAGTGGCTGAAGGTGGCCGACAGTTGGTAAAGCCATTATTGCACCATACCTAGGGCGGCACTCTAGTAGAAATTTCAAAAAAATCTTTTCGGATCACTTTGATTTGAAAAGACTCTGGCACCAGCGCGTCAAGCGCCAAAAATTTGGCAACCACCGAGTACGAAAATTAAGGAGGGCAACTTTGACCGTGAGAATTTCTCTATACTTCCTTCATTCGGAACATGAACTCGAAAGTAGGGGGACTGGTGTTGGGTATAAAATACCCCTCAGTCGAAGTTTGTAAAAGACCGACCCTTCTAGGGTTTTTCCAGCTTCCAACCTTGTGTGGCATCTCTCTGAACCCCCTCAACCGTCCGAGCTTCCGAACTTCTCTGACAATGAGCTTCTTCATTCATCTACCGGGCCGCTCCAAAGGCTCTCTAGGCTTCACTATCAGTCGACCTTCTACAGTGATCAACTATTCTCCGAATCCCTTCCAAACTTCTTCCGACCATGGATGACCCTACTCCGAACTTCTTCCGAACTTCGTCAATATCCGAGTTTCTTCGACAACAAGATTTCTACAGTAACCAGACTCCATCCAAGTTTTTATGATGGTCGACCACCTTTCAAATTCCAACCGAGCTCCAGCGAGAGCTGAACTCCTACTGCAGGTAGTCTACTCTAGATATCTACTGTAAGCGAATTCCATTCGAGCCTTTACTGTAAATGAATTTTTTTCGAACTTCTATTACAGACAGACTTCAGTCGAGCTCTTATAATGGATGGATCCCAGACGAGCTTCTACGATGGGATAGGATCCACCGGCCAGGTCACTACTCCGAGCTCCCCTGACAACCGATCTTCGATCGAGCTTCTACAATAAGCGGTCTCCTTTCAGCCTTCTACAAGAATCAGACTCCATTCAAACTTCCATAGCAGATGGATATCAGACGAGCTTCTACAACGGACAGACTCCAGCAGCTGGATTTCTACAACGATCGATCACCTCCGGTGTTTGCCGAACCTCCCCAGCCATCAACCTTCAATAGTGTCAGTCGAACTTCCACAATGCCATCCAGACTTCCACAGGATTCCCAGACTCCTCCAGTGGACGAACCACCCCAACGCCATCCGAAGTCCACCACCAGCTGACCCTCTGCCAGATTCTTCATGAAACCAGACTTCTTCGACAGATAATCTTCAGACGAGCTTCCATATCAGGCAAATCCCAGATGGACTTCTCTAGCAATCGGACTCCTATCAGACTTCACCAACAGAAAGTCTCCATCCAAGCTTCTACAGCAGATGACTCCTGCCTGTAGCATCAGTGCCTGAGGCATCCAATAATAGTAGACTCATCAGCAACCTCGAAAACATTCGAACTTTTCCTAGATTGACGGGATAGAGAGCCATTCCGCTCCATCAGACATCCCAACCGAGCTCCAGTCGACAGATCCAAACTCTCTGGCAAGTCACGACAATGGCCACTACCCTACTCCACTCTCTATAACAAATTTCACATGGCTCCACCACTCTCTGGCAAGTCACGACAACAGACACCACTCCACTCTCCGGGCTCTACCACTCTCTGGCAAGTCATGATAACAGACACCACTCCACTCTCCATAACAAACTCCATGTGGTCCTGAACGACCCCTGACGCCACTACTCTCCGTAACAAACTCCGTGCGGCCCTGAACAGCCCACTACCAGGCGGTTATAGACGTCACTGTCAATCAGTTACGCTCTCCGTCTATAAAAAGGGACCCCCAGAAACATTCTTCTCTAAGCTCTAAACTCTATCTCAAAACTGCTAAAATTCTCACTCGAGCACTCCATTTCTATTGAAGCAGAGTACTGACTTGAGCATCGGAGGGTCTTGCCGAAGCACACCCAACTTCAGTTTAGACTTTTCTTGCAGTCCCGATGGCAGCCGCGGTCATCTCAACTCCAACAACTCTAGCTTCGACAGAATTCTGCACCAACAGTAATATTATTCATAATAATACCGCAATAATCTTCCTTTATGAATGATGATCATCTTTAGCGAAAAGGCCAATAAAGATTATAAACAATGGACAATAGTAACAATTACTTTAAATGATAATATTTGAAAATAAGCTCTACAATTCTTAAAGTTTGGATTGGAATAAGACTTCCATCCCTAACATTCAAGAATTTCTCACCATTTTCAAATATTCCACTTACTTGTAGTCCTAGCAATAAATTGCATAAAACCATTGGTATCTAATACCTAGGTAGTAGAATTACATAGAGAAACTTTAAGGTGTTATCATATAACATCCTTGATGAGCAACCCTTGCTCCTTTCTCTTGTTCAGCCTATTATGGTCAAGGGAAGCAAGACAATTCTTCTTCCTATGATCCTATGCTTTTGCCTGATTTGGATCAATTTTGGACTAATTATTTTGACTGGAATAAGAAGCCCCAATATGAACCCATTCATACTGCTGAATCAAATTCAACTTTCGATACTAATTAATGAAGTTGGGTCCCATAAGTCATCACTGTCTAACAGCGATTGGAGCAATTAAGGTTTAGCCTTATTTTGAGAAAAGAGAACAATGACCTAATGTATATGAATTATTTTAAGCCTAAAGATTTGGATTTTAGTCTCAAGATTCTTTCACTATTTTATTCAAATTGGTAGCCTCTACCTCCAATTCAGAAAATTACTTTAATTTTTTAGTAGGTACTAGAATCCACATAGACTACACACAAACCCGACTTTGATCGGCCAACCCATGTGCATTAGATACAGGTAGGTTCATTAACCAATTATTTCTCCAAACAACTTCTAGTAATTTAATTTTGTCCCAAATACCTAATCAGTAAGCTTTGGCCTCCACTGTATGGATCCGGTTAGGTCCAACCATTAACATGATCATACTTGGTGCATCTAACCAACAAATGATTAAGCCCAACTTGGTTGGCTAACCTAACCACCATTAGAGAGACACATCCAAGTCATCATATGATGAGTGATAATTCCATTAGTCAACAATCACGAGGCCTTTGGGTCTGCAATGATTATTGAGTTAACAGACTCATTATCAAACACCTTAATGGGAGGCTATGACTCAGTTATCTTCATAACTTTATCATTTTAAGGACCTAATAATTTTAGAAAATTTAAAATTATTAGTGATTTAAGGATAGAAAAGACATGGACCAATTCACTCCCACTGACTTCATCAAGTCAAGTCCTCCCACTGACTTCTCAAGTCATTAACAAGGACTAGGATCAAATTTGATCCATGGGCACCTAGATCAGTGTCACTGAATGAAATTAGACTCTTTGATTTCCTATGTGACATGGGTTAGCATGAATCAATGAGCAACCTAATCAGGACCTGATTAACCATATTGGCCAGGTAAGTATGATCGATGGGAGGGTCTGCCAATGCTTGCCTTAGACACCATAAGAAATGGCCAGGTAAGCATGCTCTCAATTGAAAACCATCGGTCAAGTTTACCTTAGACACCAACTGGTTTATCAGTTTTGATTTGGTCTGCCTAAAAACTCGGGCTCGGCCGCTGAGCCATGATCAGTGTCCATTTGTTAGATATATGGACTTTGATCAACTACAACTATTGAAGTGATCTATAGAAATGACCTAATCCTAATTAACTTTTAATTAGGTTTGATCAATTTCTTAACTTAGTCCATATTTAATTTAACCCTAGGTCTAACTTAGTTAATGATCTGATCAAAGCTAACCCATTACCCTTTAACCCATGTTTTATGAAATTGTCTTAGGATCTTTAAATCATAAACCTAGATCCTAAACAATCACTTAATTCTTTTAATTAAGTTCATGGCTGAGGGTTGGGGTTCGATATTTTGAAAAATATTTTCAACTTTTGAAAGATTTAATATAATCTAGTGTTGTTTTACTAAATAGGTCCACTCATTTCAAACATGGGTCAGCTTATTTCACTAACAAACACTAACAATTTAAATCAGTCAGAAATATAATTCAGCTAACTTTTCAGTCGAGCTAGCATGCTGGTCGAGCTAGCTTGCTGGTCCAGCCAGCCCGATCAGCAAATAGAACCTTTGCAAGATCCTATTCTAGGCTGATTTTAATCTATGTACATTATATAAAAATTCATGAAATGAAATAGATTTAATCTAAAATATTCATGACAAGATTTATTTTTACTCTTTTAAATTTTTTAGATCGCAACGTACCAGGACAACCTTTGCACTGTAAGGGGTAACCTTACAGCAGGACAACCTACAGTCCGTGCAATCATTATTTTATTTTTTAGATTTATTTTAATATAACTATGAATATATTATAAAAGAACCTGGATGCTCTGATATGACTGTTGGAAAAGGTGCAGGGTTTCATGCATGAATTTCAAATTTTTTTTGAAATATAACGCAGTGGAATATGTAAATTAAATAATTTAATCTACAAATGCATGTAATCAAATTACTAAATCCTACAATTAGGATCTATAACATGTCATATTACATTTATAAATTAAAAAAATAAAAGATTTGGTATTGATCAAATCAATACCCTAGATCTGAAACAGTTTCAGATCTAAAACCTAGATCATATCTAGATAAAACAAGAGATCAGATCTTTTACCTTCATGTGGGTCAAAAACTCCACGGTTGATTTTCTTTATTGCCTTTAGAGCCACACACATATTCGACCTCTACAGGTAATCCACATGAGGCTGCAACAAAATCGAAGGTTCGTCGAACGAAGATCCGCTCGAAGTGCTAGCTTCTTGCAGATCCCTCCTGATGGTTAATCTAAAAAATATTTTTTGAATCTCTTGGATATTCTAAGAGATGAAGAATATGAGAATAAATAAGAAAGAAGTCAAACTTTTTGACCTTCTATAATTAAAATTAATATTTAATAGAAAAAGATCCTAAGAGAAGACAGATCTTCTCCTTCAGTACATCAACAATTGATATCCTGAAAATATCTCTATGCTAGGACTTGAGAAGACCTTCTTCTCTTGATATTTTTTTAGTTTTCAGATCTTATGATATCTAATTTTTTTCATAAAAAAATTTCATGATTTATGGAGAAGAAGTATTCTAAAAGAAACCTCAAGAAAAGACCTTCTTTTCTTCTTCTTCTTCCATCAGAACATGATCATATCATGTCCAAAATATGATCACCATTCTCCAACTCTTTGGAGCATGAATTCACCACGCTATCCCTCTTTCTCTTTTAAATTTTTTATCATATAAAAAACATAAAACAAAGAGATATTAATATGAAAGAAAAAATAATAAAAGAAGACAATCTTCTCTCTTACCTTTCTCTTTACAAGACATCTACCTTTGATCTCTTGATTGAAGAATTTTCTCCAAGGACTTTGGCACCTCAAACCACCCATGTAATCTTTTATTCTCTCTCATATTTTTATCACATAAAAATACAAAAACAAAGAGAGAAAAAAATATGAAAGAAAACCAATTAGAGAAGACAATCTTCTCTCTTACCTTTCTTCTCTACAAGACATCAACTTTTGATCTCTTGTTAGAGGACCCTCCTCCATGGATTTTGGTGCCTCAAACCTCTCAGGTCATCCTCATTCTCTTCTGGTAATTCTCTCAATTTTCCATGATTTTTTTGACTCCTGTATCATGGCATATGGGGCAGCCTTTTTCTATATGGCAGACTAGGTCATAAGACCTAGTCTAACAAGGAGTCCTTGGGGCGTCCAACTCTTGGATGCCCCCTATCTCATTTATTTCATGGATAGCATGAAAATAACCACAAAAGGGGCAAGAAAAAAGAGGATAAACATGGGGGAAGTTGGCATAAGAGAGGGAGGGAAGAGTCCCTGTGAAGAGGGACTCTTTCAAAAAGAGAAATAGGCTAAACCACTTTCCACAATGAACCAAATTAATTTTTATATTGAATCAGATTAAATCTGATTAAAATCTCTAAAATAAGTAGTATGAGATTACTTCTCTTAGATATAGAAATCATATAAAAATTATCTGGAATTAATTAGTGGGCGTGGGCTTTGATTTTCTTAGGTAGTGCAAGAGAAGATGGAATCCTAGTCTAACTAGGATTCTTATTTAGATTAGGTAAAATACTTTGAACCCAATTTATATTAATTGCAACCTAATTAATGGTGATCCTAGTCCAACTAACAGTCTAATTAAATCAGATTAAATTATATTTAATTTAAATCCTAACTTAATTAGGAATTAGGTGCATACAAGTCCTAGTCAAACAGGGACTTGTTCTCCCTTGCAACTGGCTTATCCAATAAACTAATTAGACTTAATTTAATTAAATCTAAACTAATTCTAATTGAATTATATTTTATTAGACTTGATCTCAGTCCAATTGCTCAATCAGATTGAGCCAATTAGCAATCCAAATGCTAATGATCCTCTTGTAACACTTGCATTAGGTCAAACATCAATCGCATTGATTGTTTAATCTTAGAATGATTCTCAATTATCGATTAACCATCTGATTAGGTTATAACCTCTTATGTATGTGATCTTATAGGTTCGAACCTAAGCTAGTAGTATAGGAACCAATTTTTGTACCAGTCGAAGTAACCATCTAGCAATGATTCCCGACATCCAGATAGGTCGAATGTATGCAAAGCATCATTCTAAGAACCCTGACCCATGGTTACCATATAATTTATCCTTTTGATCAATCATGCTCAAGACAACTTCAAGTATGCTGTTAATACTCATGTAAGTCATCTCTATTATGTCTCAAAATTTTTGCAAATCCCGTGACTCCTCACGAGGATTACCCAAGCCTAGGTTTTGCTAAATTGAAACACAGTGAGACATTCTCTTCCTGAAGTTAATCAGGAGTGGTCAATCCCATCTTGACTCATATACCGACTTTACAAGTACTTGACTATACCTAAAAATCTTTCAAACCTATATTAAAAATACAGGCAGTCCGGCACCAAAGCACAGTGAGTTGCTTGCAAGTCACCGTGGTGATCTCAGGTCGAAGGGACACTTATACCCATTGGTCTTAGTTAACTACTCTTAACAGTAGAGTATTATATTGGATACATTCAATGCAGATGTACTCTTATATCTCATCTGGATGCCATACCAATGTCTCCACACTACTTGGTTACGAGGACAACCAACACATATGGCATATAGCGACCTACACTTGATAAGTTATCATCCTTGTTAATAACTTATCATTTGGTCGTGAATAATTTAAGAACCCATGACTCCTCACGAGTTCATCATAATTTAGAAGTTTATTTAAGGAAGATAGAACTTTGGTGATGAACCTACCAAATAACTATTATTATTAGATAATTCATATACTAATTCCAATCATCTACCACTTAGATGATAGGCTTTAGGACACATTTCTCAATACTAAAAATTCTCACACCTCAAGATAAAATCCCACACCTATCTGAAAGCATTTGACATATGGCAGTCATCAGGAAAAGAATTCGAGAGATGCTTCATGCAGAGAAACTTTGCGAAATATTTTTCTCGATGTTTTTCTAATGCATCACGAGGCTTCACTGGGCATAATTTATCTTTGCCATCCATCAATGACTTTTGGCCATCCAAGGGACCAAAATGGTGGTGCTAATTTCATGATGGCATGAGAAAAATTCAGATATAAGAGGAGGTGTGACAATTAGATAAGAGTCCTTAACAACATGGACTCTTTATTAGGCGCATGGATGTGGGCGGTCAAAGCTTTTTTTTTTTATCCAATTATTTTTGAAAAAATAAGTGATTAAGGGGTAGAAGGACACCTCTACACCTCTTAATAATCATATTACAATCACATATAAAAATTTCACCAGAGAATAAAAGGGATAAGGATGAGGAAGGGGCATCCCATGAGTCTTTTGTGCAGAAAAAAAGAATCCCATGCACAAGAAAAATTCTTGGCACGTGGGGACCTGGTTATGTGGACCCTTATCTATGGTTCATGTAGTCATGGGTTGACCAAATATAAATCTAAAATTAGTTTGAATTAAATTAAATTTAATTAGCCCAATCTGAAATCAATTTCGAACCCAATTCGAAATAAGGAGCTAAGATTTGCAACATGTGCTAGCATGTCTATTTTGCAAACATGATCTAATCCAACTAGTATTGGGCCTTATATGATACTCCCAATACTCAGAAGATCAAGGCTAAGGCCAAGGTCCAAAGTCCATGAGGTGGTTATGGGGTTTCTAGGGCTAATTTGGGCCCTAAGATGAAAGGCTGTCAGCCTTTTGAGTCTTGAGGTTCAGAAATTTTGAGCCTTGAGGGGCTAACATATATTTGGACTAGGATTGAGTCTAAAATTATGAGATTGGATCAACTCATAGGTGTACATGAGCTTGGATGAGCGTAATCTTATATTGAGATAGTCAGGAGAGTTTTTGGGTGGGGTCACATTGACCTTGCTTATAAAGATATATTGTATTCTGACTCAATGAAGCGAAGGAATACCAAGCTCATTTTCTCCCTAACCTTCTCTCTCTTCCTTCCTCCCTCTCTCTAGTCTTCTCCACATCCTATCAGCAAGAAACCCTAGGGTTTTTTAGCCGCCCACCCCAAAAAGGAAAGAAAGGAGGCGCTAGGTTTTCTAGCGCCCTCCTTGTGCATGCCCCCCTTTTTGTGTGCCCCCTCTTGGGCGCCCAATAGGAGTTTCATACCTCATATCTTATTTTTTAGATACTTCATCAAGAGTACTTTTAGGTCTACAAGGTGAATTTCAGATCTGGTAGAGAAGGGGTTCAAATCACAGAAAAAAATTCTGCCGATGGGATTTATAAGGCTACTGAAATTCTAAAGGCTGTTTTTGTTTTGCTTGATTACTGGCTTTCAAGGACCTCCATGACATGATCCTTGTTGTTTTCTAACATCCAAAATCAAGAAAAGTTACTCCAATAATTGATATTAGAGCATAGATTATGTGAAGAAAGAAGGAGACTCCAGAAGTTGAAAATCATCAAAGGCTGAAATTTCAGCAAAGAACCTATCAAGGTATTTCTCAAATCCCTTGGAGTTTTGTTGTATTTTTGGTTTGGATCCAGCCATGGGAAGCAACATGAAAGTTGATTTTGAAAAGTTTGATGGAAGAAAATTTTTTTTCATGTTAAAAATTTGGGTAGAAGATCTTTTGGTTGAAGCAGATCTGGATCTGGCATTAGAGAAGAAGCCTGAAGGGATGACGGATCGTTAATGGATGTCCCTAGAGAAGAAGGTGAAGGGAAAGAAACTATTTCTGCTTGAAAGATTTAGGTTGCATCTAAATTTTTTTTTATTCATCTATATAATTAAGGATTAAATTCTTACCTGATTAGCAATGGAACCAGAGATCAATCTCAAATTATCTGATATAAACCTTCGTGGAGGCTTGGATGTGCAGACCCTTTATATCACATGCACATCAGACGTCGTAGAAAAGCAGGATAACTCCAATCCAATTGCCTTCATAATTCAATCAATCGAGAGATGAGATGTGCTAGTATGACACCTCATACCAGTAGGTGGGACGCCCAAGATGGATCCACACCCAAGAGAAGAGGGGTGGCAACAAGAGGAGAGGGCAAGGGGGAAGAAGGGACCTTTCTCTCTTCTCATGCTTCTCTCTCTTTTTCTCTCTTCTCTTGATCTGATTTGTTTGCTATGCATCTATAAATAGAAACCCTCTCTATTTATAGATGATTCTCATGACCTAATTAGTATAGGAGTCCTAACTCAAATTTGATTTGAATCAGTGTAATACTTATGAAAGAAAGATTCCTACATGGGATAGAATTACCATCATATATGACAACCAATTTACACCCACTCTCTCACCCACATGGGTTGCCCCAAATGAACAAAGCTCCAGGTGTTGGTCAGCCCATAATAAAGAAGAATCCCAATGCAAGTGGGAATACTCATATCTCATCAAAAATAGATCCGATTCAAATCTAATTCGAAGCTGGTTCGAAATAATTTCGAAAGGCTGTTAATCCCAAACTCTTTAGGACTTTTGTACCAAGTCTAACTTGAATTTTGAACCTAATTAAGACTAATTAATTCAGATCTAATCTAAAATTAATCAATACTTAAATCTAATCTTTCATATGCTCTATGGATCATAGATCAGAAACTGTTCATCCCTGAGATTGAACCTGAACCTCATGTGTAGTACTAGCTAGACATAGTCAACTCTTCAATCTCATTTGACCCATAACTTAATTCTCAATTAAGTTAGCTTATATGTTCAATCAAGTCAAGTACTTCCAAATTGGACATATAAATATAGATCAATTTCTTCCTACTTTGTCTGACTTGTGTGCGTGACTCCATAGGTTCAAGTACTAAGCCGGTAGCATAGGAACCAATTTCTACACTAATCGAGATACCATCTAGCAATGACTCTCAATGTCCAGATAGATCGAATTATATTAAAAAAATATTTCAGAATCTATACACATAGTTACTGCATAATTAATCCTTTTGACCCTGAATGCTTTAGGATGGTCTCAGGTTAACTGTCAATCGAGATTGCTTCATCTGCATTGTATTTCAACTTTTTAAATTCATCTCATAGATTATCCTAGCCAAAGTTTTGCTAAATTGAAATATAGCGATACATCAACTCTAATAATCTAGAGGGGTCAATCCATTTTGATCCACACATAGACTTCGTAAATACTTGACTGTACCCAATAGCCTTCCATCACTGCATTAAAAATCCAGATAGTCCAAAACCAAAGCACAGTGAGTTGCTTGCAAGTTATTATGGTGATCTCAGATCTGAAGGATACTTATACCCATATGTTTTGCGAGCAGCTCTTGATAGTAGAATGCTCAACAGGTGAGTTACTTATTCTGTGATGATGTACCCTTACATCTCACCTGTATGCCATACCAATATCACCACACTTCTTGGTTAAGAGGACAACCAACTCAGATGGCACACAACGACCTTCCCTCGACAAACGTCATCATCCTATAATGACGTATCATTTGGTTATGAACATGTTTAAGAACTATACGATTAATTCTCCCTTTATCGCACACTAGCATAGTTCTAAGGACTTCATCACAATGTAAGAGTTTAAGGAAGATGTTACTTTGTGATGAAAAATATCAGAATAATTTTTATTTAATAATTAATAATTTATATATAAGGATAAACTCAATCATCACATAATTGATTTTAGGATATAATTTCTAACAACTCCCACTTGGACTAAAGCCAATCAGGACAGTATCTTATATCTATCTTTCATTTGAAATCATCAAACTCTTTGATTCCGAGAGCTTTAGTCAAGAGGTCAGCTAGGTTCTCCTTTTCATCGATCTTCTGAAGCTTGACATCACCTCAGTTCATGATCTCTCGCACCAGATGATAGCGGCACAGAACATGTTGCAGCATCCAATGCAGCATTATATTCTGCTTCACATATAGAATTAGCTATAGTATGTTGCTTGAAACTCTTCTAGCAAACAGCTCCTCCATTCAGAATAAATATATAGCCTGACATGCTTCTATTGTCATCATAATCTGATTGAAAATTAGAATCAGTATATCTCACAAGTTTCAGATCAGTGTCTCCATAGATAAACCACTGATCTTTAGTATTTCTCAAATACTTAAGAATTACTTTCGCAATCTTTCAATATTTCTCACCTAGATCAGACTAGTACATACTCACTATCCTTAGTGAATAGGCCACATCCGACCTCGTACATGTCATAGCATATATGATAGATCTCACTGCCAAAGAATATGATATTCTACTCATGTGCTCTCTCTCCTTAGGAGTTGTCAGACAATCTTTCTTAGAAAGAGTAATTCCATGGCCTATCAAAAGATAGCCTTTCTTGAAATTATCTATGTTGAACTACTTCAATAAGATATTGATGTATGTTGTTTGGGACAATCCAAGCAACCTTCTAGATCTATCCCTATAGATCTTCATCCCTAGGATGTAGGATGCTTCTCTCAAATCTTTCATGGAGAACTGTAATGATAACCACAGCTTCACACTCTGCAAAGTCAGGATGTCATTTTCTAGTAATTGTATGTCATCCACATACAGCACAAGAAAGATGACTACAGAATCGAAAGCTCACTTATAGACGTAAGACTCCTCTCCATTCCTAACGAAGCCATATATTTTGATCACCTTATTAAAATGCATGTTCCAACTCCTAGATTCCTGCTTAAGTCCATAAATAGACCTTTTTAGCTTATACACTTTCGACTAATTTGTGAATGTGAACCCTTCAAGTTGTATCATATACACCTCTTCTTCCAGCTTCCCATTAAGAAAAGCAATTTTGACATCCATCTGTCAGATCTCATAATCTAAGTATGCAATGATAGCAAGCATAATCCGGATGAACTTGAGTATTATCACAAGAGAGAACATCTCATCATAATCAAAATCATAACGCTGACGGTAACTCTTGGCAACTAGACGGGCTATATAGGCCTCTACCTTTCTGTCTGCTCCTCTTTTTCTCTCAAAAATTCATTTATATCTTATGAGTTTTATCCCTTTTGATGGATCAACTAGTATCCATACACCATTGATCTCCATAGACTCTATCTCAAATTTCATGGCATCAAGCTATTTCTGAGAGTCAGACCTTTGTATGACCTCCAAATAGGTGATCGGATCCTCATCATTCTCATCCAATTCGATGGGATCACCGTTTCAGATCAGAAAATCATAGTATCTATTTGGTGCAAAAATCCGCTTGCACCGGAGAAGCTGGAGTCGGGGAAGCCGCGGTCGCCGCCGGGACCTGCAAGGGAAGTCTAAACCGGAGGTGGGGTTGCTCCGGCAAGACCCTCCGACGCTCAAGTCAGTTCTCTGCCTCAACAAGAAGGAGTGCTCGAACGGAGAATTTAGCAGAGTTTTGAGATAAGGAGAATGAGCTTAGAGAATAATGTATCTGGATCCCCCTTTTATAGACGGAGGAGGCAACGGATTGATGGCGATGTTTGTAACCGCCTGGTAGTGGGCCGCCCATGGTCAGGGGAATTGATTGCGGAAGGTAGTGGAGTGGACACGTGGCCATCACCTCGGCCCGCCATGTGGAATCTGTTATGAGGGGTGGAGCAGCGTCTGTTGTCAGCGGATAGGAGAATCGCATGGTATCCATCGCAGGAGGTGGAGCAGGTTCGTGGCCGCCACTGTGGCCTGCCAGAGGATAGTGGAGCTGTGCGGAATCTGCCACAAGAAGTGGAGCAGGGCGGCGATGGCTACTGCGGCCTGTCAGGGAATGATGGAACTGCGCGGAGTCCGCCACAGGAAATGGAGTAGGGTCGTGGGTGGAGCCCGACTTTTGGGGGAGTCCGGGCGGAACCCCCTCGGAGCTGACGTTGGGGGCGGAGCTCGGCTCTCGTAGGAGTTCGGGCGAAGTCTGCTTGCGACTGCAGTCGTTGGCATCGAGGATGTAGCCCGGCTCCCTTAAGAGCCCGATCGGAGCTGTGCTGATGTCGGTGCTGGAGGTGGAGCCCGGCTCCCGTAGGAGTCCGGGCGAAGCTGTGCTGCAACCAAAGTTAGAGGTGAAGTCCGGCTCCCGTAGGAGTACGGTCGGAGCTTACCAGCAACTGATGTCGGAGGTGGAGCCCGGCTCCCGTAGGAGTCCGGGCGGAGCTGCACTTGCTGTCGACGGTGGAGCCCGATTCCCGTAGGAGTCCGGGCGGAGCTGCAAACCTGGGCCTTCGAGGCGTTGAGGGGGGTGTAGTTGTGGAACTTCCCTGGCGGGGAACCCCGCCGAAACCTGTTGTCCGGGCTTCTCTGCCTGCGCGCCCTGGGGGGAGTATGGGCGCGCCTATGTCCAGGAGGGGATCGGGAGCGAGGTCGGGCTTCCTTTGGCCTCTTCTCGACTGCGGGCTTACTAGGATCTCTCGCTGACGCTCCCTCGCAGTCTCTTCGTCCTTCATTTTGAAGGCCTCTTCCGCTCGGGCGTATCCTTCAGCCCGAGCCAGAAAATCAGCAAAATCCCTGGGGTACTTCTTTTCCAGGGAGTACAAGAGGTCATTCTTCTGAAGGCCACCCTTCAGGGCGGCCATGGCAACCGACTGGTCCAGGTTCCGGACCTCCAACGCCGCGATGTTGAAGCGGTTGACGTAGGCCCGGATGGACTCCCCTTCCCTCTACTTGATGTTGATGAGAGACTCCGAACCTTTCCGGGGGCGCCGGCTGCTGACAAAATGGGCCACAAATTGGTGGCTCATTTGATCGAAGGAGAATATGGTACCCGACTTCAGAGTCGAGTACCAGTTCCTTGCTGCTCCCTTCAAAGTAGGCGGGAAAGCCCGGCACAAGATGGCGTCGGGAGCACCGTGAAGCAGCATCATCGGTGTTGGGTATAAAATACCCGCAGCCGAAATCGACAGCGGAACGGCTCCGCCCGGACTCCTATGGGAGCCGGGCTCCTCCATCAACAGCAGAACGGCTCCGCCCGGACTCCTACGGGAGCCGGGCTCCTCCATCGACAGCGGATCAGCACCGCCCGGACTCCTACGGGAGCCGGGCTCCTCCATCGACAGCAGATCGGCTCCGACCGGACTCCTACGGGAGCCGGGCTCCTCCATCGATAGCGGATCTGCATCGCCCGGACTCCTACGGGAGCCGGGCTCCCCCATCGACAGCGGATCTGCTCCGCCCGGACTCCTACGGGAGCCGGGCTCCTCCATCGATAGCGGATCGGCTCCGACCGGACTCCTACGGGAGTCGGGCTCCTCCATCAACAGCGGATCGGCTCCGCCCGGACTCCTACGGGAGCCAGGCTTCTCCATCGACAGCAGAACAGCTCCGCCCGGACTCCTACGGGAGCCGGGCTCCTCCATCAACAGCGGATCGGCTCCGCCCGGACTCCTACGGGAGCAGGGCTCCTCCATCGACAGTGGATCGGCACCGCCCGAACTCCTACGGGAGCCGGGCTCCTCCATCGACAGCGGATCGGCACCGCTCGGACTCCTATGGGAGCCGGGCTCCTCCATCGACAGCGGATCTGCTCCACCCGGACTCCTACGGGAGCCGGGCTCCTCCATCGATAGCGGATCTGCATCGCCCGGACTCCTACGGGAGCCGGGCTCCCCCATCGACAGCGGATCTGCTCCGCCCGGACTCCTACGGGAGCCGGGCTCCCCCATCGACAGTGGATCTGCTCCGCCCGGACTCCTACGGGAGCCGGGCTCCTCCATCGATAGCGGATCTGCATCGCCCGGACTCCTACGGGAGCCGGGCTCCCCCATCGACAGCGGATCTGCTCCGCCCGAACTCCTACGGGAGCCGAGCTCCTCCATCGATAGTGGATCTGCATCGCCCGAACTCCTACGGGAGCCGGGCTCCCCCATCGACAGCGGATCGACTCCGACCGGACTCCTACGGGAGCCGGGCTCCACCATCAACAGCGGATCGGCTCCGCCCGGACTCCTACGGGAGCCGGCTCCTCCATCGACAGCAGAACGGCTCCGCCCGGACTCCTACGGGAGCCGGGCTCCTCCATCAACAGCGGATCGGCTCCGCCCGGACTCCTACGGGAGCCGGGCTCCTCCACCGACAGCGGATCGGCTCCGCCCGGACTCCTATAGGAGTCGGGCTCTGCCATCGACAGCAGGGCGGCTCCGTCCGGATCTCTACGGGAGCCAAGCTCCGTCCTCAGTCTCCGACTTCGGTATCGCTGCTGGAGCCGGACGCCACCCACGACCTCGACCGAAAGGGGGACTCCTCCCGGACTCCTACAGAGGCCGAACTCCGACCACTGTCGAGCCCCGATCAACAGATCCGCTTCCCTTGGCGGATCAAGATAACAACCATGATCCTGTTCCACTTCCTGTAGCGGATTTTGTGCGGCTCCATCACCCCCTGTGGCGGACCCATTACTCTCTGACAGGCTGTGTCAACAACTATGATGTTGCTCCGCTCCCTGCGGCAGGTGCTGCACGATCCCACTACTCGCTGACAACTAGCAGCAACGGACGCCGCTCCACTACCTGCAGTAGGCCCTACGTGGCGGACAGTGACGATGGCCACGGGTCTACCCCACTATCTTTCGCAATCAATTCCCCTGACCATGGGCGGCCCACTACCCGGCGGTTACAAACGTCGCCATCAATCCATTTGCCTCCTCCGCCTATAAAAGGGGGACCCAGATACGTTATTCTTTAAGCTCATTCTCCTTATCTCAAAACTCTGCTAAATTCTCCGTTCGAGCACTCCATTCTTGTTGAGGCAGAGAACTGACTTGAGCGTCGGAGGGTCTTGCCGGAGCAACCCCACCTCCGGTTTAGACTTCCCTTGCAGGTTCCGGTGGCGACCGCGGCTTCCCCGACTCCAGCTTCTCCGGCGCAAGCGGATTTTTGCATCAACAGGATTGGCGCTAGAGGAAGGGGCTGTGTCTTCGCGGCACCCTTGTTCTTGAAGGAGCGCTCAACGGACCCGCTTCCGGCCATCTTTTCCGGTATCCAATCCTCTTTTCCCCATCCGATGCCCTCTCGTGAGGTTTCTGCACAACTACCTCCGGCTATGGTTGCCGGTAAAGGGTGGCCGGATGACCAGCCTTCGCGGATTCCGTCAACGTCATCTCGGGGGAATCCCGACAGGGGACAATCAGCACATCAGTTGCACCCCTCAAGCGGCAAAAAGTTGAAGAGCCCATAGCCTTCACTGAAGAAGACGCCCAGGGAGTCCAATTCCCTCATAACGACGCGGTCGTAGTTTCCTTGAACATAGCAAATTATGACGTCCGTCGCATTCTCGTCGACAACGGGAGTTCGGCCGACATCTTATTCTACAATGCCTATTCGAGAATGGCCACTCTTGGCGGTCATCTAAGGCCGATGTGCTCCCCCTTGATAGGGTTTACTGGCGACGCCGTTCCGACGGAAGGAATGATAGCTCTAACTGTGACCGTGGGTCAGCATCCAAAGCAGTCCATAGCCCTGGTGAATTTCCTGGTGGTAAAGGCGCCGTCTGCCTACAATGCAATTCTTGGCCGACCCGGCCTCAATGCCCTTAGAGCCGTTGTTTCAACCTACCATCTGAAGTTGAAGTTCTCCACTGACAAGGGGATTGGAGAAGTTTGGGGAGACCAAGCGCTAGCCAGGCACTGCTACAATATTGCCCTGCAAAGAAGCGATCAAGCGGACCTCTGTCCAGTCGACGGGTTGGATGCGCGCGACGACCTCACTGAAGAGAGGGGCGGCCCGATCGAGGACCTAATACCAATTCCTTTGAATGATGGGAATGTGGAGCATGTGGTGTTAATCGGCTCCAGCCTGGAGGAGGAGGTGCGGACGCATCTCGTGGATTTCCTTCGAAGGAATGCGGACGTTTTCGCATGGGTCCCGGCAGATATGCCGGGGATTGAGACAGAAGTCATGGAACATCATCTGGCGGTCGACCCTAAACATCGGCCAACAAAAGAGAAGATCCGGAGTCATGCCCCGGAGAGGCAGAAGGCGATAGCCGAGGAAGTGGATAAACTTCTCAAGGCCGGATTCATCAAGGAGGTCAATTATCCAGAGTGGATCTCTAATGTTGTCTTGGTCAAGAAAGCAAACGGCAAGTGGAGGATGTGTATCGACTTCAAAAAGCTGAATAAAGCTTTCCCAAAGGACAGCTACCCCCTTCCCAGGATCGACCAACTGGTGGACGCTACCTCAGGCCATGAGCTTCTCGCTTTCATGGACGCATTCTCCGGCTATAACCAGATTAGAATGGCATCGGAAGATGAGGAAAAGACTGCTTTTATCACTAATCGCGGCCTTTACTGCTACAGGGTTATGCCGTTCGGCCTCAAGAACGCGGGTGCAACCTATCAACGACTGGTGAACAAGATCTTCAAGGAGCAGATCGGCCGAAACATGGAGGTTTATGTGGACGATATGCTCGTGAAAAGCAGGTCTTCCGAAAATCATGTAGCCGACCTCGAGGAAACCTTTGGCGCTCTTCGAAAGTATAGAATGAAGCTGAACCCGACCAAATGCGCCTTTGGAGTAACCTCAGGAAAGTTCCTGGGCTTCATGGTGTCGGGGTGCGGGATCGAGGCCAATCCAGAAAAAATTCACGCCATCCAAAATATGACTGCCCCAAGGTCGATCAAGGAGGTTCAATGCCTCACGGGAAGAGTCGCGGCTCTTAATCGCTTTGTCGCAAGGTCGGTCGGACGATGTCTGCCCTTCTTTCAAACCCTCAAGCAGCTGAAGAACTTCTGTTGGACCCCTGAATGCCAACAGGCATTCGAAGAATTGAAAAGCTACCTTAGCTCGCCCCCACTACTGGCGAAGCCCGAGCCTAAGGAGGAATTATTTTTGTACCTGGCGGTCTCTCCCACAGCCCTTGCAGCTGTCCTTGTTAAAGAGGAAATGAAAGTCCAGCGACCAGTCTACTACATTAGCCGCATGTTGAGGGACGTCGAGAGCAGGTATACTAAATTAGAAAAACTGACCTACGCCTTGTTGATTGCAGCTCGGAGACTCAGGCCTTACTTTCAAGGGCACACGGTGACGTTACTCACCGACCAACCGATCAAGGCGGTTTTGCACCGAGCTGATATCTCCGAAAGAATGGCAAAATGGGCCATCGAGCTCACAGAATTCGACATCAACTACAAGCCTAGACTGGCGATAAAAGCCCAAGTGTTGGCGGATTTCATAGTAGAATGCACCATCCCCGAGAAGGCGGAACCTGAGCAAAACAAAATTGATGACCTGAGGACTCAGCCGAACTCCCCCGACGAAGAAGCCAGTTTGCCCGATAGCTTTTGGACCCTCCATGTGGACGGATCGTCCAACATGGCAGGCGCGGGTGCAGGCCTGATCTTGACCAGCCCGGAGGGAGTCGTTGCGGAGTACGCTCTGCATTTCGAATTCCCGCAACAAACAATGGAGCGGAATATGAAGCCCTGATCGCAGGATTGAGGATCGCCAGGGAGCTCGAATAGGTCAACTCCGGGTGCACAGCGATTCCCAACTTGTGGTGGGGCAGGTCAGCAGGAGCTTTGAAGCGCGGGAGGACAGTATGGCCAAATATCTTGAGAAGGTGAAGGAGTTCATCCCTGCCTTTGGCAATTTTGACATCAGGCAAATTCCAAGGTCGGAGAACACCAGAGCCGATCTTCTCTCCAAACTGGCGACATCGGCTCCGGCTGAATTGCCAAAAGGCATCCTCTTTGAAGTTTTAAAACAACCGAGTACGGAAGAACCGCGACTCGTAATGGAGATCGACCACGAGCCCAGCTGGGTCGACCCGCTAATAACCTATCTTAGAGATGGGATTCTCCCCCAGGATGCGAAAGAAGCCCGAAAACTCCGAAATCAAGCCTCCGGTACATCCTTTATGAGGGCAAATTGTACAAAAGATCGTACTCCTTGCCTCTCTTGAGATGCCTCCGACCCTCAGAAGCTGACTGCGCTTTATGGGAAGTGCACGAGGGAGCTTGCAGAAGCCATTTAGGTGCCAGGTCTCTATCCCACAAGCTACTCGCCAAGGGTATTACTGGCCAACAATGCACCATGATTCAATTGAATATGTCAAAAAGTGTGATCGATGCCAGAGATACGCCAACATCCAGAGACAACCTGCTACCGAGCTTACACCCTTGAGTGCCCCATGGCCTTTTGCACAATGGGGAATGGATATTCTTGGCCCCTTTCCCATGGCGTCTGGTCAAAGGAAATTCCTCCTTGTAGCAATCGACTACTTCACCAAATGGGTCGAGGCCGAGCCACTAGCCAAAATCACAGAAGCGAAAGTGCAGGATTTCATCTGGAAATCGATCGTGTGCAGGTTCGGTTTGCCTAGAACCCTCATCACTGATAATGGACGGCAATTCGCGGGAGCCAGATTTGCTGAATTCTGTGAAGACCTAAACATCTCCCACAAATTCACATCAGTGGCCCATCCCCAGGCGAACGGCGAAGCCGAGGTAACAAACAGAACCCTTTTGCAGGGGATTAAGACCAGGCTCAAAAAAGCAAAGGAAACTTGGGCGGACGAACTTTATCATGTGCTATGGGCTTATCGGACCACCCAGAGGTTGCCTACAGGAGAGACTCCCTTTGCTTTAGCCTTTGGTACGGAAACTGTCATCCCAATCGAGCTTAAACTCCCGTCGGCACGAGTCGTGGTATTCGACGAACCCCAAAATGCGCAAAGTCTCAGAGCCAACCTCGACCTACTGGAAGAAAGGCGGGAGATTGCTCAGGTTCGAATGGCAGCCTACAGACAGAAGGTTGCCCGATATTACAATGCCCGAGTCAAGAACAAGGTATTCAAAGCAGGGGATCTAGTGCTCCGACGAGCTGCTGTCTCACAACCACAGGGCCAGGGGAAGCTTGCACCAAACTGGGAGGGACCTTATGAGGTCACAGAAGTAGTCCGACCTGGAACTTATTATCTCAAGGAACTCGGAGGAGCCGACCTCCTGCGACCGTGGAGCTCAAAAACTTACGGATGTACTACCAGTGATTTCGTCTTAATCAAAAAATGCGTGCCCATTTGTCTTAGGACAATTTAAGCAGACGGTATCAAAAACGAGAGGGCAACCTTATAAAAGTCGAAGGCCTGGTTCTTTTAGACCGGATGGGGGGAGAGGCCTTGCAACGCCCATATGTGCCCCCACAACCCTGTTAGGGACAGGAGGAGAACCTCGTCCTAACTTGAGCAAAGTCGAAGGCCCGGTTCTTTTAGACCGGATGGGGGGAGAGGCCTTGCAACGCCCATATGTGCCCCTACAGCCCTGTTAGGGACAGGAGGAGAACCTCGCCCTAACTTGAGCAAAGTCGAAGGCCCGGTTCTTTTAGACCGGATGGGGGGAGAGGCCTTGCAACGCCCATATGTGCCCCCACAGCCCTGTTAGGGACAGGAGGAGAACCTCGCCCTAACTTGAGCAAAGTCGAAGGCCCGGTTCTTTTAGACCGGATGGGGGGAGAGGCCTTGCAACGCCCATATGTGCCCCCACAGCCCTGTTAGGGACAGGAGGAGAACCTCGCCCTAACTTGAGCAAAGTCGAAGGCCCGGTTCTTTTAGACCGGAGGGGGGAGAGGCCTTGCAATGCCCATATGTGCCCCCACAGCCCTGTTAGGGACAGGAGGAGAACCTCGCCCTAACTTGAGCAAAGTCGAAGGCCCGGTTCTTTTAGACCGGATGGGGGGAGAGGCCTCGCAACGCCCTAATGTGCCCCCGCAGCCCTGTCAGGAATAGGAAGAGAACCTCGTCTTGACATGAGTAAAGCGGAAGGCCCGGACTCCTACGGGAGCCGGGTCCCTACGCCAAAGAAGACTTCGCCCGGACTCCTACGGGAGCCGGGTTCCGCCGCCAAGAAGACTTCACCCGGACTCCTACGGGAGCCGGGTCCCTACGCCAAAGAAGACTTCACCCGAACTCCTACGGGAACCGGGCCCCTATGCCAAAGAAGACTTCGGACTCCTACGGGAGCTGGGTTCAAAAAAAAAAAAAAAAAAAAAAAAAAAAGAGAAGAAGAAAGAGAGAAAAAAGAGGAAAAAGAGACTTCACCCAGACTACATCCGGACTCTTACGGGAGCCGGGCTCCACCGCCAACATCAGCTACAGGACAACTCCGCCCGGACTTCTACGGAAGTCGGGCTATACTTATGACTTTTGTTGCAGAAAAACTTGGCCCTGACTCTTACGAGAACCGAGCTACTCCACCTTCCGGAGGGCTTCTCCGTTCGGATTATCAAGGGAGCCGAACTTAGCTCCGACTTCAGCGGAGAAAAACCCAAGCAAACCTAACAAGTGGGTATCCCCGAACGACATAAAAGCCGAAAAGAAGCTCGGTGAATGATGACCCCACATGAACTGAAAAGGTCGCTGACGACCCTGGAACGACGTAACACAGGCAAAGAGAAGGAAAGGAAAATGAAGAAGTTCGGCAGGCAACTATTTAACACCAGATGCAAACAAGGTACTAAAATTGCTTTTTCATTTAACAGAAGTACATGTTGCAGGACCCGGTGGGTCAGGAAAAAAGAAGATACACATCATCGCGAGTATCGCAAGCACGGTTCGGGCAGGACGAACCGAAGGTCGCTCCGAGCTACGAACTCCATCTCTATCCTTCTCAGTCACATTCTCCAGTGCGTGTAACAGCTCTCGCCCCATCTTGCCTCATTCTGTTCCCGAAGTCCCAACCTTAGCGGGAAAGGGGTGGGATAGATCTCCAGAGGCGGTGGGGGTAACGGCGGCAGTAGCGGAGACCTGTTTCAAGAAGAGCCGTAGCCACTTCAGGAACGGTCGTGACACCAGAGATATGCCTCATCTCCGGATGCACCACGACGGCCGCCACCCGAGATGCTCCGACAAGGTCGGCATGCGTTACTTCCACCGTCCCCGCAACAAGTTCTACTGCCCCACCGTCGACGCCGACCGCCTCTGGTCTCTCGGCCCCGACGGCGTCAAAGATCCCGTCATGGCTTATGACGTCTATTCTGCTCTCTTGACCGGTATCACCCCGCCTTGCTGCTCCAAGATTCGCGGGCAGAATAACTTCACCGACAGCCCCCGTTATTAAACCCCTGTTGTTGAAGGAATTCTTCCTTGGGCTCCCTTTAGAGCGACGGAGATTTTCACCGGCCGCCATTCTCCTCCTCACCTTCCTCCAAACCCTAAAAATCCCCTCAAAAACAGCCTCCCGAGTAGAGAACATGGTATAAGGGAAGGAGACAGGGACTGGGGCGGGAGAAGCAGGACTCTCAGATGAAAGAACAGTGCCAGAATGAGGCCACGAAGGGGCTGAGGAGTTTAAATAGCCGATGGATCCTGGCACAGTTATGGCGGCGGGTATTCCTGGGCCAACTGATGTGTGCCGCGTGGCGCGCTTATCCCCTTCATCGCCATCGAGGGTTGACCGCTCACGAATTCCCGCCAAGCGACGCTTGGGATAGCATTTCAACGGGGGTTCCGAAAAGACTTTTCAAGTCACCTTCACCAAAAAATGGACTCTGACGTGCGCGCATTAAATAGGGGCGGCAGTGCGCAAGGTTCGAAGGGACAATTCCGGCTGCGCACATCTCTCTCTGTGTACTTCCTTCGCTTGAAATTCAAACTCGAAAGTAGGGGGACTGGTGTTGGGTATAAAATACCCGCAGCCGAAATCGACAGCGGAACGGCTCCGCCCGAACTCTTATGGGAGCCGGGCTCCTCCATCAACAGCAGAACGGCTCCGCCCGGACTCCTACGGGAGCCGGGCTCCTCCATCGACAGCGGATCGGCACCGCCCGGACTCCTACGGGAGCCGGGCTCCTCCATCGACAGCAGATCGGCTTCGATCGGACTCCTACGGGAGCCGGGCTCCTCCATCGATAGCGGATCTGCATCGCCCGAACTCCTACGGGAGCCGGGCTCCCCCATCGACAGCGGATCTGCTCCGCCCGGACTCCTACGGGAGCCGGGCTCCTCCATCGATAGCGGATCTGCATCGCCCAGACTCCTACGGGAGCCGGGCTCCCCCATCGACAGCGGATCGGCACCGCTCGGACTCCTACGGGAGCTGGGCTCCTCCATCGACAGCGGATCGGCTCCGACCGGACTCCTACGGGAGCCGGGCTCCTCCATCAACAGCGGATCGGCTCCGCCCGGACTCCTACGGGAGCCGGACTCCTCCATCGACAGCAGAACGGCTCCGCCCGGACTCCTACGGGAGCCGGGCTCCTCCATCAACAGCGGATCGGCTCCGCCCGGACTCCGATGGGAGTAGGGCTCCTCCATCGACAGCGGACCGGCACCGCCCGGACTCCTACGGGAGCCGGGCTCCTCCATCGACAGTGGATCGGCACCGCCCGGACTCCTACGGGTGCTGGGCTCCTCCATCGACAGCGGATCTGCTCCGCCCGGACTCCTACGGGAGCCGGGCTCCTCCATCGATAGCGGATCTGCATCGCCCGGACTCCTACGGGAGCCGGGCTCCCCCATCGACAGCGGATCTGCTCCGCCCGGACTCCTACGGGAGCCGGGCTCCTCCATCGATAGCGGATCTGCATCGCCCGAACTCCTACGGGAGCCGGGCTCCCCCATCGACAGCGGATCTGCTCCGACCGGACTCCTACGGGAGCCGGGCTCCTCCATCAATAGCGGATCGGCTCCGCCCGGACTCCTACGGGAGCCGGGCTCCTCCATCGACAGCAGAACGGCTCCGCCCGGACTCCTACGGGAGCTGGGCTCCTCTATCAACAGTGGATCGGCTCCGCCCGGACTCCTACGGGAGCCGGGCTCCTCCATCGACAGCGGATCGGCTCCGCCCGGACTCCTACGGGAGCCGGGCTCTGCCATTGACAGCAGGGCGGCTCCGTCCGGATCTCTATGGGAGCCAAGCTCCGTCCTCAGTCTCCGACTTCGGTATCGGCTGCTGGAGCCGGACGCCACCCGCGACCTCGACCGAAAGGGGGACTCCTCCCGGACTCCTACAGAGGCCGAACTCCGACCACTGTCGAGCCCCGATCAATAGATCCGCTTCCCTTGGCGGATCATGATAACAACCATGATCCTGTTCCACTTCCTGTAGCGGATTTTGTGTGGCTCCATCACCCCCTGCGACGGACCCATTACTCTCTGACAGGCTGTGTCAACAACTATGATGCTGCTCCGCTCCCTGCGGCAGGTGCTGCACGATCCCACTACTCGCTGACAACTAGCAGCAACGGACGCCGCTCCACTACCTGCAGTAGGCCCTACATGGTGGATAGTGACGATGGCCACGGGTCTACCCCACTATCTTTCGCAATCAATTCCCCTGACCATGGGCGGCCCACTACCCGGCGGTTACAAACGTCGCCATCATCCATTTGCCTCCTCCGCCTATAAAAGGGGGACCCAGATATGTTATTCTTTAAGCTCATTCTCCTTATCTCAAAACTCTGCTAAATTCTCCGTTCGAGCACTCCATTCTTGTTGAGGCAGAGAACTGACTTGAGCGTCGGAGGGTCTTGCCGGAGCAACCCCACCTCCGGTTTAGACTTCCCTTGCAGGTCCCGACGGCGACCGCGGCTTCCCCGACTCCAGCTTCTCCGGCGCAAGCGGATTTTTGCATCAACAAAGTTGTATCATATACACCTCTTCTTCCAGCTTCCCATTAAGAAAAGCAATTTTGACATCCATCTGTCAGATCTCATAATCTAAGTATGCAACGATAGCAAGCATAATCCGGATGAACTTGAGTATTATCACAAGAGAGAACATCTCATCATAATCAAAATCATAATGCTGATGGTAACTCTTGGCAACTAGACGGGCTATATAGGCCTCTACCTTTCTGTCTGCTCCTCTTTTTCTCTCAAAAATTCATTTATATCTTATGAGTTTTATCCCTTTTGATGGATCAACTAGTATCCATACACCATTGATCTCCATAGACTCTATCTCAAATTTCATGGCATCAAGCTATTTCTGAGAGTCAGACCTTTGTATGACCTCCAAATAGGTGATCGGATCCTCATCATTCTCATCCAGTTCGATGGGATCACCGTTTCAGATCAGAAAATCATAGTATCTATTCGACTGACGTGGTATTCTATCGGATCTCCTTAATAGTGCTTCTACTGGCTTTAAATTTGATTTACCAATCAAATCTAATTCTGTGTGTGTCAGTCCTTCCATCTCATGAACTTCATCAAGTTTAATTTTACAGACATTAGCTCCTTCACCAAGGAACTCTTTTTTCAAAAAGACTATCTGACTGCTGATAAACATCTTTTATTCTATAGTGAGGTAGAAGTAGTATCCTTTAATTTTCTTTGAGTATCCTACGAACAAGCATCTGTCGGACTTCGATCCAAGCTTATCTGTCTTTAAATACTTGACATAACCTAGATACCTCCAGACCCTAAGGTGTGAAAGCATTGACTTACACCCAATCCATATCTCATATGGAGTTTTATTGATAGACTTACTGGGCACCTTATTCAGAATGTAGCAGGTAGTTTCTAAAGCATATCTTTAATAGGAGGTTGGCAGACTCGCAAAGCCCATCATGGATCGGACTATGTCTAACAAGGTTTAATTTCTCCTCTTCGATACTCTATTATGTTGTGGTGTTCCAGAAGAGATCCACTATGAGAGAATCACATTCTCTTCCAGATATGTCAGAAACTCACTGGTGAGGTATTCAGCTCCTCGATGTAACTGAAAGATCTTAATATTCTTTTCAGTTTATTTCTCTACTTCAGCATGAAATTGTTTGAACATTTCAAATGATTCTGACTTATACTTCATAAGATAGACATATTCATACCTCGATAGGTTGTTTGTAAACATAATGAAGCAGTAGTATCTTCCTCTGGCACTTATGTTTATAGGCCTGCATACATCAGTATGTATTAGGCCTAGGACATTGCTGACTTTTGTACCTTTTTTCTTAAAAGGTGACTTAGTCATCTTATCAAGTAGACATGACTCATAGATAGGTAATGATTCGTAATCATCTATCTCAAGGACACATTTCTTGATCAACCTATCAATCCTATTCTTGTTCACACGACCAAGCCTACAATGCCAAAGATAGGATTCACTAACATTATCTAATTTAGAGTATTTTCTGGATGTGTACATTATACTAACAAGCCGTAATATTATGTATATGCCATGTTTCAATTGTCCATACATAATTACAGTATTATTCATAATGATATCATAAAAATCATCCTTTATTACAAATTTATAATCAAGTTTGGCCAAAAGGCCTATAGAGATGACATTTATCAAAAATAAGGGACAATAATGATAATTATTTAACATGACACTACTGGACTCAAAGATAAGCCACAAAGTTTTCAAGGTCAGAACTGGAGCAAGACTTCCATCTCTAACATTAAGGAACTGCTCACCCTCTCGAAACTTCCTACTTACCTGCAGTCTCTGCAATGAATTGTATATATTAATAGGACTTCTGATATCTAATACCGAGGTTGTAGTATCACAAATAAAGAAATTACAATGTATTATCATAAAAGTACCTTGTGAAGTAACCGTTTGCTTCTTTCTCTTATTTTTAGACCTGTTTGGGTCAAGGGTGGCTATGTAAGTAAGATAATTTCTTTTTCAATGACCCAGCTTCTTATAGAAGAAACACTCTGTTTGGATCTTGTCAATTTTTGATAGTTTGCTCTGCTTAGGATTGGCGGCATGGAATTTTTGTACTTTTTCCTTCTTTCTTCTCCTAGAAAATCGATGCCCTGCAGATGAACCTCCCATTAAATTCACTGGCTTCTTCTAAAACTGGTAATCCTTCTCAAAAGTTTGCAATAACCCTAGCAAACCATGGTAGTTTATCATAGACTTTGTCATTCTATAATGATTGAGAAAGGGTAGGTAAGATTTTGGTAGTGAATTGAGGATAGCATCCTTTCCTAATTGTTCATGCAACGAAAAGTCAAATTTGCTAAGACGTTCAATCTACACAATTATGTACAATACATGATCGGTGATTGAAGCCCCTTCTTGCATACGGGCATTGAATACTATGCATAAAGTTTTATTTCTCTCTGCATCCTCAAGGTGCCGAAGGACTCATTCAATATTTGAATGATCTCCTCTGGCTGTGCATCCTCGAACTTATGACTAAGTTCATCGCTCATGGCTACCCTCATCATGCAACACACAATCGTGTGGTCATTGAGCCACTTCATGTGTCTCTCACGGTACAAGGAGCATTGGTTGCAAGTTCTTCAGGTGCCTGATCTGTAAGGATGTACAAAATCCTTTTGTACTCCAAGATGATCTTCAACTTTCGTTACTAGCTATTGAAGTTGGGTCCGATGAGCCTGTCGCTATTTAACAATGTACAGAGGGATAGTGTGTTGGCCATAATTGAAAAAAAATATTAGCCTATTGTATATGAATTATTTTTGATCCTGAAGATATGGACTTTAGCCTAAAGATCCTCTCACTATTTTTATGAATTGGTAGCCTCTACCTCCAACTCAAAGAATTACACTAATTTCTTAGTGGATACTAGAATTCACATGGACTGCATTCGGGTTCGAGTGTGGCTCGGCCAACCCTAGTGCATCCATGGATAGGTTCATAACTAATTATTTCTCTAAATAACTTCTAGTAATTAGGTTTTACCCTAGGTATCCCTTCAGCAGGCGTGTGGTGTCTCTACTAAAAATTTTGATTAGGTCCAACTATTAATATGACACACCAAGTGCATCTAGCAAATGGATGTCCAGGCCTGAGTGTGGTTTGACCAACTTGAGCATTGATCTAAAGGTACATCATGATGGTCGTATGATGAATAACAATTCTAATATATAATAGACACCAGATGTGTGGTGCCTCCAATGTCTATTTGAAATATTGGACTCATTATCATGCACCTTAATGGGAGGCAATGATCAAGTTATCTTATAACTTTATCACTTTATGCACCTAATAATTTAGAATATTTGATTTCATTGATCTGAGAATAAGAGAAGAAGTCGACCTGCAAGCTGCAAATCCTCTCACTGAGTTCACCAAGTTATGCAAAATATTAAACACAAGTTAGTCTAAAGATACCTAAATCAGTCACACTGATTCACCTTAATGGTATGGATCTGCAAGAATCGACTAGTGATCTAATCGAAACATAATTTATCATATTGTCTAGGTAAGTGAGATCAATAGGAGGGATATGCTTTTAACTCACTGTAGATGCATCTAGGTGAATAGCTTCCAATTAAAAACCACTTGATTAGTTTCAATTTAGTTCATCAGAAGATTCAGGCTCAACCACGGAACCATGATCATGGTCCATTTATGAGGGTCATACACATGGACTTGATCAAACTACAACTATTGAGATTGATTTAGAGAAATACTGATCTGATTTAATTCAATACTTGATTAGATTTAATCAATTTCTCTACATGGTCCATATGTATTTCTTATCCTAGGTCTAACCCATTAGAAGGATCTGATTCATGCTAATCCTTTGCCCATCATTTTATGTGGTGTCTTAATGATCTTTAATTCTTAAATCTAGATCATTCAAAACTTAATTTATAATTAAGTATGTAAAACATATGTTTTAGTCTGTAGAACTATTCTATAAAGATTTCAGGAGAAGTATACAACATGTTTCAACACATGAAAATAATTTTTTATAATATGTTTCATAATTAAACATACATAGGTATGATTTAACTTCATACATATATCTCATATAACATGACAACTTTTAGATCAATATCGATTATATCATATGTAACATGCAATTCAGATGTAAAATAATTTTATATTTGAATTTTATCCTATTATAATGAATCATAAATTATTTTAAATCTAATATAAATATATTTATGATCAAAATAATATATAAAAATCTATTTACTTTTTTTCTTCATGAAATCGGATCACAATGATACTCCTACACATCATAAGAGAACCCATCGAATAGGCAAAGAGAGATTAGTCTCTTCAATCTTCTATGATCGGACGATCTGGTGATCTCATCAATCTGAGTATTAGGCTACTAGGATCTAAAATCTAATTTTATATATAATTATATCAATATATAATTATTGATAAAATAATTTTACGTCATGAACATATCATTGATCTTATGAATTATGTTCTTCATCTAATTCAATTAGATTTGATGCATCATATACATTATATTAGATCTGAAACATATCTTATATTGATTATAAAATATTAATTTTAGATTTGATATCATATAAAAAATTAATCAAATATAAATATGAACACATAAAGAATAATTTTTTGATAAAATCTATTTTTGCACAGTGCTAAATTCTGATAGGATTTAGATCTAAATATCTATCAAAATAGATTCAATTTAGATCTAAAATAATTTTTACTTCATAAAAAAAATAATAATATTAAAATTTTATTAAAATAAATTTAAAATAAATTTTAATTTATGTTGTTATTCCATAAAAAATTTAGCAACAGCAAAATTCTGTTATAACAAATTTATAACAACCTCAATCAACCATTGATTAGGCACCTCTAATCTGATCAAAATCTGATAAAAAATTTTATATAAATAGATTTCAATTATATTTAATATCTCATAAAAAAATTCATTTATATATTATAAAATTAATCTCAAAAAATTTTATTATGCATACATATATTTCAGACCTACTCTAATACCAATTGAAGGTAAAGAAACTGTTTATGCTCGGAAGGCCCAAGTTGCATCAAAAATTTTTTCTATTCATCTATATGATTAAGAATCAAATTTTTACCTGATTTGCAGTAGAATCAGTGATTAAATCTCAAATTATCTGATATAATCCTTCACAGAGGTCTGGATATGCAGACCCTCTACTTCGCAAGCACGTTAAATGTCGTAGGAAAGTAGGATGAACTTCAATCCAATTGCCTTCGTAACTCAATCAATCGAGGAATGAGATGTGCTAGTGTGACACCTCATACTAGTAGGTGGGATGCCCAAGATGGATCCATGCCCAAGGGAAGAGGGGCGGCAACAAGATGAGAGGGCAAGAGGGAAGAAGGGACCTCTCTCTCTTCTCATGCCTCTCTCTCTTTTTCTCTCTTCTCTCGATCTGATTTATTTGCTATGCATCTATAGATAGAGACCCTCTCTATTTATAATTGATTCTTATGACCCAATAAGTATAGGAGTCCTAACTTAAATCTAATTTTAATCAGTCCAATACTCATAAAAGAAAGATTCCTGCATGAGATAGAATTGCCATCATATATGACAACCAATTTGCACCCACTCCCTCACCCACATGAGATGCCCCAAATGAGCAAAGCTCTAGGTGTTGGTTGCCCCATAATAGAGAGAAATCCTAGCACAAGTGAGAATACTCACATCTCATCAAAAATGGATCCGATTTGAATCCAATTTGTAGCTGGTTCGAAATAATTTTGAAAGGCTGTCAGTATCAAACTCTTTAAAATTTTTGTATCAAATCTAACTTAGATTTTGGATCTAATTAAGACTAATTAATTTAAAACTAATCTAAAACTAATCAGTACTTAAATCTAATCTTTCATATGCTTCATGAATCACAGATCAGAAACTATTCATCTCCAAGATCGAACCTAAACCTCATGTGTAGTGCTAGCTAGACATAGTCAACTCTTCAATCCTATTTGATCCATAACTTAATTCTTAATTAAGTTAGCTTATATGTTCAATCAAGTCAAGTACTTCTAAATTAGATATATAAATATAGATTAGTTTCTTTCTACTTTGTCTGACTTGTGTACGTGACTCTATAGGTTCAAACACTAAGCCGGTAGCACAGGAATCAATTTCTGCACTAATCGAGATACCATCTAGCAATAGTTCTCGATATCTGGATAGGTTGAATTATCATAAAAAAATATTTTAAAATTCATATACATGATTACCGCATAATTAATCTTTTTGACCCTGAATACTCTAGGATGGTCTCAGATTAACTGTCAACCAAGATTGCTTCATCCGCATTATATTTCAACTTTTTAAATCCATCTCATAGATTATCCTGACTAAGACTTTACTAAATTGAAATATAGTGATACATCAACTCCAATAATCTGGAGGGATCAATCTCATCTTGATCTACACACGACTTCGCAAGTACTTGATTGTACCCCATAGCCTTCCATCACTGTATTAAAAATTCAAATAGTCCGACATCAAAGCACAGTGAGTTGCTTGCAAGTCATTATGGTGATCTCAGATCTGAAGGATACTTATACCATATGTTTCACGAGTAGCTCTTGATGACAGAATGCTCAGTAGGTGAGTCACTTGTTCAGTGATGATGTACCCCTACATCTTACCTGTATGCCATACCAGTGTCATCATACTCTTTGGTTAAAAGGACAACCAACTTGTATGGCATACAATGACCTCCACTCGATAAACATCATCATCCTATAATGACGTATCATTTGATCACGAACATGTTTAAAAAGTATACGATAAATCTTCTCTTTATTGCATACTAGCATAGTTCTAAGGACTTCATCACAACACAAGAGTTCAAGAAAGATATGATTTTATGATGAAAAATATCAGAATAATTTTTATTTAATAATTAATAATTTATATACAAGGACGAACTCAATCGTCACACGGTTGATTTTAAAACATAATTCCAAATAGAAGATTTGTTCTTTGATTAGAGGATGTTTGATAGATGTGGTGCTCTATTCGGTGTTAGAGGAGAGGACTCTGAAAGATTTGTGTCGAAGTTGCATACCATATATATGGAGAAAAATATTTGCAACAAGCTGATATTGAAAAAGGGACTATACAGCCTTCGGATGCAGGTATGTGGAGATGTCTTGGGTCACATCCAAAAATTTGACTAGATGTGCAATAAATTGCTGAACATCTGAGTGAAAATAGAGGAGGAAGATAAGTCATTGCTACTGCTATGCTCGCTGCCTCCTTCCTATGATCCATTGGTGACGACGTTGCTCCACGGTAAGGAGACCCTAGAGTATGAAGACATGGTCTCGATGCTGCGGTCAAATGAACAGCAGGAGAAGTTGACCAAGGAAGGTGCTCCCCAGGAAGACTTGGGCATAGGGGAGTGATCGGAAGAGAAAAAGAAAGAGGTAAGTCAAGAAAACAGTCAAAGTCTTGAAAGAGCAAGAGCGAGAAGGAAGCCAGGTGCTACAAGTACAACGAGATCTGGCACTTCAAACGAGATTGCCCACAGTGGAAGAACAAGAAGGGAGATAAGGGAGGATCTAATGTGCTGAGTACGATGGCTGATAGTGAGGTAGAGGATGACCTCTTGATGGTATCAGATGGTCACAAGCAAAACACAGATGTATGGACCATGGATTCAGCCTGTTTGCATCACTACACCCTAAATTGATCATGGCTCGTTACATACACCAGGACAGATGAAGGGAGCGTGACACTTGAAGATAATTACCCATATTGAGTTGTTAGTATTGGAAGCATTCGGGTGAGGATGTTTGACAGGATGGTGCGGACTTTCACTAATTTGAAGCACGTCCCTGATCTGAAGAAGAATCTTATGTCACTTGGTTACATGGAGCGGAGCGGCTATAGCTTCAGCAGTCATGCCAAGAGTGAGGTGTTGAACATCTCAAATAGAGCCATGATAGTGATGAGAGTTAGAAAGATGGAGAACATCCTCTATAGGATGGAAGGATCTATGGTGACTGAAGAATCTGATGCAGTAGCAGCAATGCATGACCAGCAGTGGTCTCACCGATTGTGGTACTACTGCCTAGGCCGCATGAGAGATCGTGGGATGAAGGAGCTGACCAAGCATAGTCTGATTTTAGATCCAGATGGAGGTATCTCAAAGGTATATAAGCCATGCCAGATGAGAAAGCAGGAGAGAGTATAGTTTGCCAGTAGTTCAGCCTGCAGTGCAGCCCCACTGGAACTAGTTCACATTAATGTGCAGGGACCGACCTTGATTTTAGTCAGAAATGGGGTGAGATACTTCTTGACCTTTATAGATGATTTATTATGTAAGGTATGGGTCTACTTCATGAAGAAAAAATCAAAAGTTTTCACCAAATTAAAGATGTGAAAAGCTGAGGTGGAGAAGGAGACAAGTCGGAGTTTGAAGTGTTTGTGGTCCGACAATGATGGAGAGTACACCAGCAAAGAGTTTCAAATTTTTTGTAAGGAGTGTGGCATCAAAAGATACTTCTTAGTGAGAGAGACTTAGTAAAATGAGATGGCTGGGAGGATGAACATAATCCATATAGAAAAGGCACGGTGCTTGAGGCTACAAGCAGGGCTTCCTAAGGTATTCTGGGTTGATACAGTAGATGCAGTTTGTTATTTGGTGAATCAATTATTTCACATCAAGTTAGATGGTGGTATTTCAGAAGAAAAATGGTCTGAAAAGAAGATTAGGTTGAGCTATCTAAGGATGTTTGGGTGCACGGTATTTGTACACATCAGTGCTAATGAGCTGAGCAAATTAGATGCCAGATCACGAAAGATGGTGTTCTTGGGATCTCCACGAGGAGTTAAGCGATACCGGCTATGGGATCCCTTAGAGAAGAAGGTTTTCATCAGTAGGGATATTATCTTTGGTGAAAATTTAGTTCTTCAAAGGCGAGATGGCATGGAGGAGCAGCAGGAGTAGTAGGAGGTCCAATAGGGCAGTGTTGGATAATTAACATCCTATTCTATTTTGTCACTTGCAGGTGTATTGGAAGGACTTGGTATTCACATGGAGCACTCTCCAAAAATATCTCCACAGGTGGAGAGAGCTCAAATGGATGAAAGAAGCTAGGAGGTCTAGTAGGAGCAAACTGGACCTAGGATGGATATCGGGGTTGCATTGCAGAAGCCCAAAAGGAACGTCAAGCAACCGAAATGATATGGCTTCGAGAAGACAATATCATATATCATGGTGACAGCGAATGGGGACCCCTACATCTATGAGGAGGCTATAGAGAGTGAAGAAATCTAAGGAGATACAGTCTATCCATAAGAACGAGATGTGGCGATTGATGTAATTGCCACAAGAGAAGAAACCCATTGGTTGCAAGTGGGTTTACAAACATGAGGGGTCTTTGGAGCAGGGAGATATCAGGTACAAGGTGAGGCTAGTGGCTAAGAAATACTTCTAGAAGGAAGGCATTAACTTTAGCAAGGTTTTTTCTCTCATCATTAGGCATACTTTCATCTGGATGTGGTTCAGCATTGTAGCAGCTCAGGACTTGAAGCTAGAGTAGATGGATGTCAAGATAGTATTCCCCCATGGGTATCTAGAGGAGAGCATTTACATAGAGTAGCCATATGGGTTTTGAGAGCCAGGAGAAGAAAAGAAGGTCTATTTGTTGTAGAAATTACTATACAGGCTGAAGCAATCACCGAGGCAATAGTACAAGCGATTTGATTCTTATGTGAAGAGAATCGGATTTTTTAGGTGTGAGTATGACCCTTGTGTTTCTATTAAATCTTTGAAAGAGGGGTCTAGGATGTTTCTTCTCTTGTATGTAGATGACATGCTTATAGCATACAAGAGTAGGAAGGTTGTGCAGGAATTGAAGGCAACCTTATCTCGGGAGTTTGAAATGAAGGATTTGGGGCCTACGAGGAAGATTTTAGGTATGAAAATCTTCAAAGATTGAGCCAAAAGAGTGCTACATTTATCTCAAGGAGGTTACATCAAGAAGTTCTTAGAGAAGTTTGGGATGAAGGAAATGAAACTGATGGAACTATCACTCACCAGGCACTTTAGACTCTCGAAGATGATATCGCCACATACTGAGGTGGAGGCTCAGGAGATGGAGAGAGTGCCATATGCCTCTAGTGTGGGGAGCTTTATATACATTATGGTGTGTCGTAGGCCAGATATCATCCATGCAGTAAGTCAGGTCAGCAAGTTTATGGCACAGCCTGACAAAGAGCACTAGCAAGCATTGAAGGGGATCTTCAGGTACTTGATGGGTACTATTAAAGTTGGCATCTACTACGGATAGTGAGAAGGTGCTGAGGGACTCTCCAACACATCCAAGAAGGTTAGGGGGCTGATAGGAGGGTTCGTGGATGCAGACTTCGGTGGAGACATGGACACCCGATGGTCAATGATAGGTTTTGTATTTAGCCTATTTGGAGTTTCCATTTCATGGAGATCATGCTTGCAGCCCATCATGGCCTTATCCATGATTGAGGTAGAGTACATTGGCATTATAGAGGTAACGAAGGAGGTCTTATGGTTGAAGGGCTTGACGTTGAAGAGGGGCCTCGCACAGGAGGCCGTCAGGATACATTACGACAGTCAGAGTGCACTATTACTTGTACAGAACTCTATCTACCATGCAAAGATGAAGCACATTGATATTAGGTATCATCGGATCAGAGAGCTTGTGAAAGAAGATGAGGTGGAGCTGGTGAATGTCCATACCAAAGAGAATTCAGCAGATGCACTGATGAAGGTACTTCCACAAGACAGTTTTCAAAAATGTATGATATTGATGTACTTGATGGATGAGATAGAGTTGATTGAGGCTTTGGGGCACCAAAGTGGAGATTGTTGGGTCTTATGTGGTGCTCTCAAGGCTCAAGGGATCAAGGCTAAGGCCAAGGTCCAAAGTCCATGAGGTGGTCATGGGGTTTTCAGGGTTAATTTAGGCCCTAGGGCGAAAGACAGTCAGCCTTTCGGGTCTTGAGATTCAGAAATTTTGAACCTTGAGGGGCTAACTTATCTTTGGACTAGGATTGAGTTCAATATTATGAGATTGGGTCAAGTCATGGGTGTACATAGGCTTGGATAAGTGCAATCTTATATTGAGTTAGCCAGGGAAGTTTTTGGGTTGGGTCACATTGACCCTATATATAAAGATACATTGTATTTTGACTCGATGAAGTGAAAGAATACCAAAATCATTTTCTCCCTAACCTTCTCTCTCTTCCTTTCTCCCTCTCTCTGGTCTTCTCCCTATCTTAGCAGCAAAAAACCCTAGGGTATCTTGGCCACCCACCCCAAAAAGGAAAGAAAGGAGGTGCTAGGGTTTCTAGTGCTCTCCTTGTGCATGCCCCTCCTTTTGTGCACCCCTTCTTGGCCACCCAAGAGGAGTTTCATGCCTCATCTTTTATTTTTTGGAGGCTTCATCAAGAGTACTTCTAGGTCTTAAAAGGTAGATTTCAGATCTGGTAAAGAAGGAGTTCAAATTATAGAAAGAAATCCTACCGACAGGATTACAATGGTGCTGAAATCCTGAAGGCTATTTTTATTTTGCTTGATTGCTGGACTTCAAGGACCTCCACGACCTGATCCTTGCTATTTTCTGACGTCCACAATCTAAAAGAGTTATTCCAACAATTAGATCCCTGATCAATTTTTTTTGTGTGTGACCCATTGGGTTCTATATCTAGCCAGCAGTGGGTCCGAGTGCAAGTCGATTTGATTTGATTAGAATTTAATCTAACCAATCTAGGTCCAATCGAGCTAATCCGATTTCAGCAATTAAAATTTTTTCTAATTGGTGATCAAATTAAACTCTTGAATTCGATCAAACTCACAAGACAAGATTGATGTCTAGCAATATATCATGTCTATTTGAAAGATATAAAATTTTGATGGAAATATCAAAAATATCCTTCAGTGGAAAGTTACTGTGCAATTTGATCCTGCGATCACCCTACATCTCAAATATGACATTGAATATGGAATGATGTCAAATCTAATATCATATTCATAATTCTCTTAATCTTTAATGATGATTTAATTAATGAAATATTAGAAAATCTTTCTAATTTTTATTCTGCTTTGATAAAAGACTTCTTAAATCATCTATTAATCAAAGCAAGTAGGATGCGATCTTCTCTTATCAGGAGTGATCGATTTCATATTGACCTACTCATAATCTCCATACACATTCTACCATATCCAGATCACTCCGTATATGACTAAGTCATAAATGAGTATGAACCAAAATATGAATTCATGTATACAAAGTTCTATGGTAGTCTTAGGTCAAAGGATTATATGCATAACTTCCACTATAAAAAAAATATCTTTTGATGGGTAAGTAGATTCTATAAGATATTTCTTAAGTTGGATTAATTTAGTAAACTCATTCTCTAATGAGTGCCCACATCTTTGTATTAGTATCTCACACAAGTGGCTTATGAGATTAGCCACCCTCTCCATCGAGCATATATAGAAAGTGCTAGTCTATCTGAAATATTGATCCCCTACTCAATGCTCCTATGACTAAAAATATTCTAAATCATAATCCTAAAATTATTATATTGATTTATGGTGTTCATCATAATCATTACAAAAATTAAGATACAGCATATGATGAAAAATAAATACCTTTTATTTATAAAATATCAATTACATGAGTTTGAAAGATTACAAAGAAAATCTATCAAAATATAAATTTCAATTGGCTTGTCGGACATATTCTTTTCAAAAAATATCTGTAGTTAAACCACAAGAAGATCCTCAACCAGAAGTATCGAAGGATGAGATACATCTACAATACACACCTCCTCTCCAAAGGTCAGATAGAGTACGTCAAGCACCTTTAAGATATGGTTTTATTATTGAAAATGATAATTCGATCAACATCATTTGAGATGATGATCCACTGATCCATTCGAAAGCTGTCATGAGTAGAAACTCAAATAGATGACTGAAAGCCATGAAATCTGAGATGGACTCTATGTACGCTAACCAAGTATAGACATTGGTTGATGCACATGAGAGTGTAACCCCAATAAGGTGCAAGTGGGTCTTTGAGAAGAAGATCAGAGCAGATGGCCAAGTAGAAACCTATAAGACTAGATTGGTGGCTAAGGATTTCAGATAAAAATAAAAAATTGACTATGATGAAACTTTCTCACCAGTGATTATACTCAAATCCATCTGAATTTTACTTACTATAGTTGCATACTATGATTATGAAATCTGGTAGATGGATGTCAAGATCATTTTTCTTAATGGTAATCTTGAGAAAGAGGTCTATATGACTTAGCCAGAGGGATTTATCTCAAGTGAAAGTGCAAATCAAGTATGCAAGCTAATAAAATCTATCAATGGATTGAAGTAGGCTTCAAGGAGCTGGAATATCCGATTTGACATGACAATCAAAGAGTTTGACTTTATCAAAAATGAGGATGAACCATGTGAGTATAAGAAGACAAGTGCAAGTGCTATTATTTTCTTAGTTCTGTATGTTGATGACATACTGCTCATTGGGAATGATATCCCAATGATGCAATAATCAAGATTTGACTATCGAATAAATTTTTCATGAAAGACTTGGGTGAAGCATCCTATATATATTGAGGATTTTGTCCTAAAACTAATCATGTGATGATTGAGTTTATCTTTGTATATAAATTATTGATTAATGAATAATAGTTATTCTGATATTTTTCATCACAAAGTTACATCTTCCTTGAACTCTTGTACTGTGATGAAGTCTTTAGAACTATGTTAGTGTACGATAAAGAGAGGATTTATCGTATAGTTCTTAAACATGTTTGCAACCAAATAATACGTCATGACAGGATAATAACATTTATCAAGTGAAGGTCGTTATGTGCCATATGGATTGATTGTCCTCTTAATCAAAGAGTGTAGTGACACTGGTATAGCATACGGGTGAGATGTAGGAGTACATCGTCACTGAATAAATGACTCACCTGCTGAGCATTCTGCTGTCACTGAATAAATGACTCATCTTGAATAAATGAGTCACTGAATAAATGACTCACCTCATGTTGTGAGAGATACATACATGAAGTGTTTCAATGATCGCACGACTATGCATTGTATTATGAGGGCAGTTATGAATGACAAACTTAGCCATAAGTTCGAGGATGTGTAGCTAGAGAAGATCATTCAAATGTTGAATGAGTCCTTTGGCACCTCAGAGGATGCGGAGAGACACAAAACCTTCTACGTAGTGTTCAATGCTGTATACGAGAAGGGACTTCAGTTACTGATCATGTACTGTACATGATTGAGCAGATTAAATACCTTAGCAAATTTGGCTTTTTGTTACATGAACAGTTAGGCAAGGATACTATCTTTAATTCGCTATCAAAATCCTATCTACCTTTTCTCAGTCATTACAGAATGATGAAGCCTACAGTGAACTGTCATAGTTTGCTAGAGTTACTACGGACTTTTGAAAAAGATCACTAGCTCCAAAAGGAGTCAGTGAATTTAGTGGGAGGTTCATCAGTAGGTTATCGATCCTTTAGGACAGAAAAGAAAAAAAAAAGTACAAAAATCTTGTGCCACTGATCTTAAGTAGAGAAAATTATCAAAGGTTGATAAGAGCCAGATAGAATGCTTCTTTTGTAAGAAGCTGGGTCATTGGAAGAGAAATTGTCTTGCTTATATAGCCACCGTGGACCCAAATAGGCCTAAAAATAAGAGAAAGAAATAAGTGGTTGCTTCACAAGGTACTTATATGATAACTCCTTGTAATTTCTCTATTTATGATACTACTATCTGGGTATTGGATACTAAAAGTCCGATTAATATATGCAATTTATTGCAGAGACTACAGATAAGTAGAAAGTTTGGAGAGGGCAAGCGGTTTCTTAACATTGGAGATGAAAGTCTTGTTCTAATTTTGATCTTGAGAACTTTACAGCTTGTCTTCGAGTCCCATAGTATCATGTTAGATAATTATCATTATTGTCCCTCTTTTTTGATGAATATCATCTCTGTAGGCCTTTTGGCCAAACTTGATTTCAAATTTATAATAAAAGATGATTTTTGTGATATCATTATAAATGATACTGTAATTATATGTGGACAACTAAAATATAGCATATACATAATATCACGGTCTATTAGTGTGTACACAATCAGCAAGCATCCTAGATAGATAATGTCAGTAATCCTATATTTGGCATTGTACACTTGGTCATATGAATAAGAATAAGATTGACAGGTTGATCAAAGAATGTGTCCTTGAGATAACTGATTGTGAATCATTACCAATATGTGAACCTTGTCTACTTGGTAAGATGACTAAGTCATCTTTTAAGAAAAAAGGTAAAAGAGCCAGTCATGTCCTAGGTCTAATACATACTGATGTATGCGGACCTATGAATATAGGTGCCATAGGAGGATACTACTACTTCATTACATTTACAGGCAACCTATCGAGGTTTGGGTATGTCTATTTTATGATGTATAAGTCAGAATTATTTAAAATATTCAAATGATTTCGTGCTGAAGTAGAGAAATAGACTAGAAAGAGTATTAAAATCCTTCAGTCAAATCGAGGAGGTGAATACCTCACCAGTGACTTTCTGACATATCTAAAAGAGAATGAGATCCTCTCATAGTGGATCCCTCCTGGAACACCACAATATAATGGGGTATTTGAGAGGAGGAATCAAATTTTGTTGACATGATCCGATCCATGATGGGCTTTATGAGTCTGCCAATCTTCTTTTGAGGATATACTCTAAAAACTACCTGCTACATTTTGAATAAGGTGCCGAGTAAGTCTGTTAATAAAACTCCATATGAGATATGGACTAGACGTAAATCGGTGCTCTCACACCTTAGAGTCTGGAGGTGTTCAGCTTATGTCAAGTGTTTAAAAACAGATAAGCTTGGACCTAAGTCTAATAGATGCTTGTTCATAGGGCACTCAAAGAAAACTAAAGGGTACTACTTCTATCTCGCTGCAGAACAAAAGATGCTTGTCAATAGCCAGACAGTCTTTTTGAAAAAAAAATTTCTTAGTAAAGGAACTAATGTCTGTAAAATTGAACTTGATGAAGTTCATGAGGTAGAAGGATCGACACACATAGAATTGAATTTGATTGAAAAATCAAATTCAGAGCCAGTAGAGGTGCCATTAAAGAGATCCAATAGAGTATCGCATCAGCCGAATAGATGCTATGATTTTTTGATCCAGGACAGTGACCCCATCGAACTTGATGAGAATGATGAGGATCTGATCACCTATATAGAGGCAATGCAAAGGCCCGACTCTTAGAAATAGCTTGAAACCATGAAATCTGAGATGGAGTCCATAGAGATCAATGGTGTATGGATACTAGTTGATCTGCCCGAAGGGATGAAACCTATAGGGTATAAATAGATTTTTAAAAGAAAAAAAAAGGAGTGGATGGAAAGGTTGAAACCTATAAAGCTTGTCTAGTTACCAAGGATTATCGTCAACGTTATAGTATTGACTATGATAAGACATTCTCTCCTGTGGCAATGCTCAAGTCCATCCAAATTATGCTTACTATCACTGCACACTTAGATTATGAGATCTGATAGATGGATGTCAAAACTACTTTTCTTAATGGAAAGCTAGAAGAAGAGGTGTATATGATACAACCTGAAGGGTTCATGTTGCTCCTAGATTGATTTTGATGATTACAAAGCAGATTGAAGGGATACAAATATTTTTAGTTGAAAAAGTCTTTATGCTCTTCAGGGGCAAAATCATAATTTTACTAAAATCCTGATTTGATTGTACCAATTGATAGAACAAATGATTTGTAATCTATTGATGAAATTTTCATTATTTTTGGACTTATATTTTTGAAGATATGAATGTTTGAAGTGCATGAGTCGACTCATGAGTCAACTCATGGCACTATGAGCTGATTGGCACGCAAAAATTTCCCTTGGCACGCTGGATTTTTGGCTTGGCACGACCTGTGAGTCGACTCATGAGTCGACCCACAAGGCATGAGTCGACTCATGAGTCGACCTCTGCTGATTTGGGCCAAAAAAAAATCCAGAAACCAACTTGTCTGGCTGTTGCAACAGAAGTCGACTCATGAGTCGACTCCTGAAGCATGAGTCGACTCATGAGTCGACCCCTGCGACGGAAATCATCCGCAACGGCTAGTTTTTTGCCCATTTTAATTGCCTTTTATGCTCCCTTAAAATGCTCTAACGGCTCTTTTTCTGCCTAAAATGTTTTCCTTGTTTCTTAAGGCTATAAAAGGTTTCAAAAGGTGAAAGAAAAGGAGGTGATCCAAAATCTACACGAGAGAGACTGTGATCAACGATATACACGAGAGAAAAAGAAAAGGGGATCCATAATATACACGAGAGTGACAGGTGATCTACAATATACACGAGAGATTGTGAAAGAGAAAAGCAAGAGCGTTCAAAAGGGCATTCAAGAGCATTCAAAGAGAAGGTTTTTCAAGCCAACTGTTCAACCTTGATCAAGAGTTTTTTCAAAGCCTTCAAGAAGTCTTCAATCAAAGTTCACCTTCTCCTCAAGCGTTCATTCAACTATTCATCCACCTTGAGAAAATCCAAAAGGAGATTCTTCATTTGAGTAAAATATTTTTATTGTTATATTCGCTCATTTAAGGAGCTATTCTTGTACTTATTTGTGCTCTAAACTGTCTTACTCTTTCTGAGTAATTGTTCTTATTTTTGGAGGGTTTCCAAAACAAGGAAAGGTTGATCCGAACCTGAAATTGGAGTGTTTTGGGTTGGCTTGTACCCGAAAAATAAGTGGACTAGCTTGGGATAGCTAGTGTCGGAGTTTCCGACATTTGTATTCGGGTTGAATACAAGTATAGTGGATTGGAATTCCCAAGTAGGAGCTTGGGGAGTGGATGTAGGTGCAAGGTTGGCACCGAACCACTATAAATCCTTATGTTTGTGGTGTGCTTTATTGTTTCTCTTTATTTCTTTATTATATCCTTGCATTCTTGCTTTAGGTAATTAATCTTGAATTAAAGTCTTTCTTCTCATTCATCAAGCTTTTAACAAATACTTTTCATAAGTAGTTAGTTAAGCTTAAAATTTTTAAAAACCCAATTCACCCCCCCCCCCTCTTGGGTTGCATAGCTGGACAACAAGTGGTATCAGAGCCCGGTGCTCTAGCCCTTCTTTGATCTTACAATCAAAGAGCCAAAGATCTATGGCAACCCATGTCGGTACTTCTCTAGCCGAGGGGCAATCTACCAACCGACCTCTACTTTTCAATGGGTCTAATTACACCTATTGGAAAGCTCGGATGAAGATATTCATACAAGCACTCGACTATGATATGTGGAGTATCATAGTGAACGATCCTCACACACCCACCAAGATTATAGATGGTGAGGAGTCAACCAAACCCGAGAAAGAATGGGATGAGGCTGATAAGAAATTGCACAATTAAATGCTAAAGCTATGAATGTTCTTTATTGTGCACTAGATGCAAATAATTTAATCGCATTTCTACTTGTGCATCTGCTAAAGAAATATGGGACAGGTTAGAAGTAACCCATGAGGGAACAAATCAAGTAAAAGAGTCTAAAATAAACATGCTTGTGCATAAATATGAATTATTTAAAATGGAGCATGATGAGTCCATAACTGCTATGTTTACTCGTTTTACTGATATAATTAATGGTTTGAAGAGTCTTGGCAAATCTTATACTAACAGTGAGCTTGTAAGGAAGATTCTCAGGTCATTGCCAAGAACTTGGGAAGCCAAGGTGACTGCCATCCAAGAAGCAAAGGACTTGAACACTCTACCTCTAGAAGAGCTTCTTGGATCCTTGATGACTCATGAACTTAGCATGAAGCAACATCAAGAGGATGAAGTCAAAAAGAAAAGAACCATTGCCCTCAAATCCACAACTTTGCCTGATGATGAAATGGATGACACCGAAGATGAAGAACAGGATGAAGAGATGGCACTCATCACCCGGAGATTTAAGAAGTTTTAAGAAAAAAGAAACAGGAGATGAGAAAGAAGTCATTCACAAAAGGGGAACAAAGCAAAGAGAAAGATCAACCCCTTATATGCTACGAGTGCAAGAAGCCGGGACATTTCAAATCCGAATGTCCACAACTGAAGAAAGGTCCCAGAAAGTTCAAAAGGAAAGCAATGATGGCGACTTGGAGTGCGAGTGATGACTCAAGCTCCGATGAGGAAACCTCAACAGAACAAGCCAACTTGTGCCTTATGGCACACGAAAATGAGGTAACTTCTGAATCCCCTAGTGAATTTACTTTTGAAGAATTGCATGAAGCATTCTATGATTTAATTGATGAATTAAAGAAACTAGGGATGAAAAACAAAGAACTGAAATTGAAAAATCAGTCCTTAGTGAAACAAGCTGAAAACCTTTCAATTGAAAAATCCACCTTGATTCAAGAAAATCAAACCTTAAAGAATGAAATTAACAAGCTAAAACCTATAGTAGATAAGTTCACCTTAAGTTCAAACAAACTAAATATGATTCTTGATAATCAAAAAGCTGTATATGATAAGGCTGGACTTGGCTATAACCTCTTGAAGAAACAAAAATTTCTGAAAAATATTTATGTAAATTATTCAAGTAACAAGTCTACAAATATTACTTGTTTCAAATGTGGTAGAATAGGACATAAATCATACACATGTCTTATTAACAAATCTGCAAACACAACTATAAAGAAAATATGGGTTCCAAAAGGAACCATTTTGACTAACCTAAAAGGACCCAAGAAAGCTTGGGTACCTAAGACAGAAACTTGACCTTTGCTTGCAGGTGTGTCTAGCATCCCAAGGAGGAAACAAGAAATGGTATCTTGACAGTGGATGCTCGAGACACATGACTGGTGATGAATCACAATTCATCACGCTTGATGCTAAGGATGGAGGGATGGTCACCTTTGGAGATAATGGCAAAGGAAAGATCATCGGGATAGGTAACATTGGTATCACTCCCTCCAAATACATTGAAAATGTTTTGTTAGTTAAAGGTTTAAAGCATAACTTACTTAGCATTAGTCAATTTTGTGATAAAGGGTATAAAGTTATTTTTGAATTATCTGTTTGCATTGTGACTAGTCCTATTAACGATGGCATTAAATTTATAGGAAATAGGCATGGCAATATTTATATGGTAGATTTGAATGATTTAGCCAAATTAGACATGTAATGCCTAGTATCCTTGAATGCTAAAGCTAATGAGACTAGTTGGCTGTGGCATCGTAGACTTGCACATATTAGCATGCATTCTCTTTCAAAATTAATTAAGAAAGAATTAGTTTTTGGTTTGCCAAAACTGAATTTTGAAAAGGATAGAATTTGTGATGCATGCCAATTAGGTAAACAAACTAGAGTTTCATTTAAATCCAAAAATACTGTTTCAACTTCTAGACCTTTAGAGCTCTTACATATGGACTTATTTGGACCAACTAGAATCACTAGTCTAGGAGAAAATGATATGGCTTTGTAATTATAGATGATTACTCTCGTTTTACTTGAGTTTTCTTTTTGGCACACAAAGATGAAATTTTCATATTTTCACTAAATTTCACCGAAAAGTCACTAATAAAAAAGGGTTTTCAATTCAAAATATTAGAAGTGATCATGGAACTGAATTTGAAAATCAAGATTTTGAAAACTTTAGTGATGAAAATGGAATTGGCCATAACTTCTCTGCTCCTAGGACACCCCAACAGAATGGGGTAGTTGAAAGGAAAAACAGAACCTTAGAAGAAATGGCCCGTACCATGCTTTGTGAAAGCAACCTTCCAAGATATTTTTAGGTGGAAGCAATTAACACAGCATGTTACATTTTAAATCATGCTTTGATTAGACAATTTTTAAAGAAAACCCCCTATGAACTTTGGAAAGGAAGAAAACCAAATATTGCATATTTTCATATTTTTGGTTGCCGATGTTTTGTATTAAATAATGGCAAAGAAAAACTTGGTAAATTTGATGCAAAATCAGATGAAGCAATCTTTCTAGGTTACTCCTCCACTAGTAAAGCATTTAGAGTTTTCAACAAAAGAACTTTAGTAGTTGAGGAGTCCATACATATTATTTTTGATGAATCTAACGATCTTCCTTCAAGGAAGAATGAGGGTGTTGATGATGCAGATCCACTAATAGAAGGTATGAAGGAGATCACTCTGAAAGATTCAGCAACTCCAGAAGACAAGGATCAAGAAGACAAACAAGATGAGAGAGGTGAAGAAATTCAAGAACAACCTCAAGGTACAAATGACCTACCCAAGCAATGGAAGTATGTTCACAACCACCCTAAGGAGTTAATTATTGGTGATCCTATGCATGGGGTAAAAACCCATTCTTCACTTAGAAATGTAGTTAATCATTGTGCTTTTGTATCTCATCTTGAACCTAAAACTTTTGAAGAAGCTGAAAATGATCATAATTGGATTAATGCAATGCAAGAGGAACTTAATCAATTTGAAAGAAATAATGTTTGGACCTTAGTATCAAGACCTAACAATTATTCAATAATTGGCACAAAATGGGTCTTTAGAAACAAATTAGATGAGCATGGAAATGTAATTAGAAATAAAGCAAGACTAGTTGCTAAGGGATATAATCAAGAAGAAGGAATTGATTTTGATGAAACCTTTGCACCTGTTGCTAGATTAGAAGCTATTAGACTTCTACTTGCATATGCTTGCTTTATGAAATTTAAATTATTTCAAATGGATGTTAAAAGTGCATTTTTAAATGGATATATTGCTGAAGAAGTATATGTAGAACAACCCCCTGGATTTGAAAATCATGCTTTTCCTAATCATGTCTTTAGATTAAACAAAGCTTTATATGGATTAAAACAAGCACCTAGAGCATGGTATGATAGGCTAAGCAAATTTCTACTAAATAATGGTTTTTCAAGAGGTAATGTAGATACAACCCTCTTTATTAAAAGAAATCAAAATGATATGCTAGTTATACAAATTTATGTTGATGACATAATTTTTGGGTCTACTAATGAATCCCTTTGTCAAGACTTTGCTAAGCTTATGCAGGGGGAGTTCGAGATGAGCATGATGGGAGAACTCACCTTCTTCCTCGGACTCCAAATCAAACAATCAAAAGAGGGAATCTCATCACCCAAAGCAAGTACACCAAGGAACTACTCAAAAGATTTGGAATGGAGAACTGCAAACCAATTGGCACACCAATGAGTCCCTCATGTAAGCTTGACAAGGATGATGAAGGTAAATGTGTAGACTTAAAATACTATAGAGGTATGATTGGCTCATTATTATATTTAACTGCAAGTAGGCCTGATATCATGTTTAGTGTTTGTTTATGTGCTAGATATCAATCTAATCCTAAAGAATCTCATTTGAATGCTGTTAAAAGAATCTTTAGATACTTAAATGGTACTCAAACTCTAGGGTTATGGTACTCTAAGGACTCACAAATTGATTTATTAGGATATTCTGATGCTGATTTTGCTGGATGTAAATTAGATAGAAAAAGCATAAGTGGAACTTGCCAATTTCTTGGAGTTAACCTAATCTCATGGTTTAGCAAGAAACAAAATTCGGTGGCACTGTCTACGGCTGAGGCCGAATACATTGCAGCCGGAAGTTGTTGTGCTCAAATCTTGTGGATTAAGCAACAACTCGAAGACTTTGGAATCAAACTTAATGAAACACCAATAAGATGTGATAACACAAGTGCCATAAATCTATCTAAAAATCCAATTCAACACTCAAGATCCAAACATATTGAAATAAGACATCATTTTATAAGAGAACATGTTCAAAACAAAAATATAATTCTTGAATATGTTTGCACTGAAAATCAATTAGCTGATATCTTTACAAAGGCCCTTAGTGAGGATAGATTCTGTGAAATTAGGAGAAATCTAGAAATTCTAGATCCATATGCCTAAATTTTTCTCAATTTCCAAGAATTGATGTCAAAAACTCTTAGAGCTCAATTTCCAACATTTATCCTGATACCAAAAGCTCAAGTTTATCATTCTAAAAACTTATCTTTGAGCAAAACTCCTTCTCCAAAATTTCAAATTTTTTTGGAATTTATTCATATTTTTTCTGAATTTCTGAACTTCATGAGTCGACCCCCATGAGTCGACTCAATGGCAAACTTGTTATTTCCTCAAACTTCCCACGAGCTCATTGTTTTTTATACGAGATTCTGTTCGTGAGACGACTCATCCTCTCATCTTCCTCCTTCCAAAAGCCGACTTCTCCAATTCCTTTTGCTCCAAAATCCAAGGATCTAGTTCGAGGCACTTCTCCCTCCTCCTCTCCACCAAAAATCGCCACCTTGGAAAGGGATTTTTGTGCTTTCTCTCATTGTTTGGCACGGTTGGAGCGTGCCCTAGCACTCCACCGTTCTTCCCAAATCTACTTCTTTTCTCCACCAAAATCCCTCTTCACTCTCTTGTGATCCCTCCTCCACTCATTCACTTGTTCCTCCAAGTCTCCTTGCCTGCTACTATAGTGAATATGGCTTCGAAGATGAAGCTTCCCCAAAGAAGAAAGTCAGTTCGTGAGCCTGAAGAAATTGTCCGAAAGAAAAGGCAAGCTGGTCAGTCTTCCACTGCTCCCACTCCAGCTTCAGTATCTACTCAAGGTCCCCCTCAATCCTCCCTAAGCCCCAGTAAGAATCCTCTTTCTGATAGAAAAGTTGAAACCGGAAAGAATATAGATTTTCGGTTCTTTGAAAAAGAGGGTTTTACATTTGCAACTAAGATTAAAAACCAAGGATGAGATTTCTACTGCTCCCTTAAGGAAGTCACCTATGTTGACCTAGTTAGAGAATTCTACCAGAATCTACATTATGGAAATGGGTCAGTGACTTCAACAGTCAAGGGTATTGATATTTGCTTGGATTCTAGTATTTTGGGAGAAATACTTCAGTTGCCTAGTGAGGGTTACTCTTATATGGAACTCCCAGTAAAAGAAGAGGGGATCAGAGTTATTCTAGGAGAAACTTATTCAGGGAGTTTAAACAAATTGGAAGCAAAGATTTTGTCCATTGAAATGAGGATCCTACATCAGATGGTAACGAAGCTCTTCTTTCCTAGGAGTGGTAGGCATGATTTACTTTCCAGCAGAGATGTTTGTATCATGTTTCATGTCATCACTCAGATCCCTCTGAACCTCCCTGCACTTATGATAGAGGCCATGAGAGAGACTTTGAACAGATCCAAGGTACACTTGCCTTATGGTATGGCCCTTACTCGAGTATTTAGGAGGTTTGGAGTTAGCTGTGAGGGGGAGGCTTCTACTAAGCTCTCTCATGTGGACACTTTCAACCAACACACCCTGCACCGAATGGGATTTACAAAGACTGATGGTGGTTGGATCAAGGGCTCTGAAGAAAGAGCTGAGGAGAGAGCTGAGGAGAGAGCTGAAGAGAGAGCTGAAGACAGAACTGAAGGCAGAGTAGAAGAAGAAGGTCCATCATCTCCTGTCCATGACTTCAGGGCAGCATCACCAAATATCCTGTTCATTCCTGATACAGAGGCTGGCCCTTCAGAGTTTACTAGGATGCCCACACCAGTGTATCAACCAGAGAGCAGAGCACCTCAATCAGAGTTCAGACTGGCTGACGATCAGATCGAACAGATATCACAGCGTGTGGCTTCTTTGCTATCTAGTCAGTGGAGTAGTACTACTTTTGCACCAGGAGCCACTTCTTCTGATCAGACCATGACTCCCCACATCTCCACTGTGTTTCAGATGATATCAGATCAGTCCATCCAGATTCAGCAGCTTGAGGACACAGTCTGGAGACTGACTGGCAGAGTTCTTGACTTGCAGGGGTAAATCCTTGCTTTGGCCCATCCTCAGCCACAGGAGTCAACTATTGAGGTCACAGACCTCACTGCAGAGGCTGGCAGGCTCAGAGGAGCACTGAAGGGTGGATATGAGTTACTGAGGAGAGAGATCCGAGTATCGAGTGAGCATGCATCCACTTAGTTCACTGCTCTACTTCAGTCTGTTTCCAGAGCACTGAACGTACTTGATTCCATCAGACTCACCCTTTCTGTTCAGTCCTTAGCCTCTCAGCGTACTCAGCCACCCAGTTCATCTCGCTCTCCTGCTCATGCCACAGGCAGACGGGGTAGAGGATGCACTTCTGATTGAGATCCATCAGCTTCTCATCCCATATCTGATGACTCCGATCCATGACTTGTCTTGATCATTACTAGATCCTAGGTGTTAGTGTCTTGTTCTAGGATCTGTATTTTGGGGCCATGTATTGATAATTAGCTGGTTGACTTTTATATTATGAACTATGTATTGAAACAATTATGGTTTTATGGTATCATTTTTTACTTATATTTCTACCTTTTGTAATGATGTCGATCATATTTTGGTTATATATATTCTCCTTGTTGAAATATTGTCTTCTCTTTGTTGTTGTTTGCTGTTAATAATTACTGTATTAAGGGGGAGCAAACATCTGTGATAAACTCTAAAGGGGGAGAAATTAAAGAATGTTTCAGAAAAAGGAGGAGTTAACCATGTTTGATGATGTCAAAAAGGGGGAGAAATTAAACAAAAAGCAATCCAACAAAAGCAAAACCATAAATTATGAGCAATTAAAGAAAAAGCAATCCATCAAAAGCAAAACTACAAATTATGAGAAATTAATGAATGAATTGGAAAATTTAAAGAACAATATCAAAAGTACAATGCTAAGTACAATGCAAATAAGTAACTTTTAAATTACTTCTTTACATATGCTCTGATTTACTTTAAAAATTTAAATATGCTCTGATATACTTTAAAATTCCAACTTGCTCTGATACATTTTTTGAAATTTTATTTGCCTTGATACATCTTAAGAAATTTAACTAACTCTGATACATCTTAAAATTTTTTTTAACTTGCTCTGATACATTGTAAAATTTTCTCTGATACATTGTAAAATTTTATCTGATACATTGTAAAATTTTTTCTGATAACATTGTAAAATTATTTTTCTTGCTCTGATACATTGCAAAATTTATTTTTCTCTTGCTCTAATACATCTTAAACTCAAAATGATTTAATACACTTTCCAAATCAACTCTTAAACATGCTTTGGTACACATAATTATTTGTTGTATCAAAAGCAATTAAAGCATATAATTTTTTTTTTGCTCTAATACTAAAACTAAAATCAAATGAGAATGAGCAAAATTTCAAAATACAGCTTGCTCTGATAACAAAAACAAGTTTTCTGCTCTATCACCAAAATCACATAATCCAATGAGCATATCTTCAAATCTTTAAGCAAATGGGCAAACTATTCTTGCATATGACCATTTATATCACATGCCAAAAGAATCATACTCTTTTCAAGCATCTATAATGCATTCACATAAATGCTTTTGTTCAAGTGTTTTGTCATCATCAAAAAGGGGGAGATTGTTGCTCCTAGATTGATTTTGATGATTACAAAGCAGATTGAAGGGATACAAATATTTTTAGTTGAAAAAGTCTTTATGCTCTTCAGGAGCAAAATTGTAATTTTACTAAAATCCTAATTTGATTATACCAATTGATAGAACAAATGATTTGTAATCTATTGGTAAAAATTTCATTGTTTTTGGACATATATTTTTGAAGATATGAATGTTTGAAGTGCATGAGTCGACTCATGAGTCAACTCATGGCACTATGAGCTGATTGGCACGCAAAAATTTCCCTTGGCACGCTGGATTTTTGGCTTGGCACGACCTGTGAGTCGACTCATGAGTCGACCCACAAGGTATGAGTCGACTTATGAGTCGACCTCTGCTGATTTGGGCCAAAAAAAAATCTAGAAACCAACTTGTCTGGCTGTTGCAACAGAAGTCGACTCATGAGTCGACTCCTGAAGCATGAGTCGACTCATGAGTCGACCCCTGCGACGGAAATCGTCCGCAACGGTTAGTTTTTTGCCCGTTTTAATTGCCTTTTATGCTCCCTTAAAATGCTCTAACGGCTCTTTTTCTGCCTAAAATATTTTTCCTTGTTTCTTAAGGCTATAAAAGGTTTCAAAAGGTGAAAGAAAAGGAGGTGATCCAAAATCTACACGAGAGAGACTGTGATCAATGATATACACGAGAGAAAAAGAAAAGGGGATCCACAATATACACGAGAGTGACAGGTGATCTACAATATACATGAGAGATTGTGAAAGAGAAAAGCAAGAGCGTTCAAAAGGGCATTCAAGAGCATTCAAAGAGAAGGTTTTTCAAGCCAACTGTTCAACCTTGATCAAGAGTTTTTTCAAAGCTTTCAAGAAGTCTTCAATCAAAGTTCACCTTCTCCTCAAGCGTTCATTCAACTCTTCATCCACCTTGAGAAAATCCAAAAGGGGATTCTTCATTTGAGTAAAGTATTTTTATTGTTATATTCGCTCATTTAAGGAGCTACTCTTGTACTTATTTGTGCTCTAAACTGTCTTACTCTTTGTGAGTAATTGTTCTTATTTTTGGAGGGTTTCCAAAACAAGAGAAGGTTGATCCAAACCTAAAATTGGAGTGTTTTGGGTTGGCTTGTACCCGGAAAACAAGTGGACTAGCTTGGGATAGCTAGTGTCGGAGTTTCCGACGTTTGTATTCGGGTTGAATACAAGTATAGTGGATTGGAATTCTCAAGTAGGAGTTTGGGGAGTGGATGTAGGTGCAAGGTTGGCACCGAACCACTATAAATCCTTGTGTTTGTGGTGTGCTTTATTGTTTCTCTTTATTTCTTTATTATATCCTTGTATTCTTGCTTTAGGTAATTAATCTTGAATTAAAGTCTTTCTTCTCATTCATCAAGCTTTTAACAAATACTTTTCATAAGTAGTTAGTTAAGTTTAAAATTTTTAAAAACCCAATTCACCCCCCCCTCTTGGGTTGCATAGCTGGGCAACAGTTCACATCCACAGATGAGTCGAAAGTATGTAAACTGAATAGGTTTATTTATGGACTTAAGCAAGCATCTTGGAGTTGGAATAGTATTTTGATAGGGTGATCAAAACATATGGCTTTGTTAGGAATGGAGAAGAGCCTTGCATCTACAAGTGGACTTCTGATTACGTAGTCCTCTTTCTTATACTATTTGTGGATAACATATTATTACTAAGAAATGACATCCTGACTTTGTAGAGTGTGACATTATGGTTATGAGATCTGACAGATGGATATCAAAATTACTTTTCTTAATGAGAAGCTAGAAGAAGAGGTGTATATGATACAACCTGAAGGGTTCACATCCACAGATGAGTCGAAAGTATGTAAACTGAATAGGTCTATTTATGGACTTAAGCAGGCATCTAGGAGTTGGAATATGTATTTTGATAAGGTGATCAAAACGTATGGCTTTGTTAGGAATGGAGAAGAGCCTTGCATCTACAAGTAGACTTCTGATTATGTAGTCATCTTCCTTGTACTATATGTGGATAACATATTATTACTAAGAAATGACATCCCGACTTTGTAGAGTGTGAAGCTATGGTTATCATCACAGTTATTTATGAAGGACTTGGGAGAAGCATCCTACATCCTAGGGATGAAGATCTATAGGGATAGATCTAGAAGGTTGCTTGGATTGTCCCAATCCACGTACATCAATATCTTATTGAAACAGTTTAGTATGGATAATTTTAAGAAAGGCTATTTTTTCATAGGCCGTAAAATTATTCTTTTCAAGAAGGCTGTCCAACAACTCCTGAGGAGAGAGAGCGTATGAGTAGAATATGATATACTTCGATAGTGAAATCTATCATATATGCTATGACGTGTATGAGTTTGGATGTGGCCTATTCACTAGGAGTAGTAAGTAGATATCCGTCTGATCTGGATGAGAAGCATTAGAAGATTACAAAAGTAATTTTTAAGTATTTGAGATATACTAAAGATCAATAGCTTATCTATAGAGACATTAACCTAAAACTTATGAGATATCGGATTTTAATTTTTAGTCATATTGTGATGACGGCAAAAGCATGTCGGGCTACATATTTATCTTGAATGGAAGAGTTGTTTGCTAGAAGAGTTTCAAGCAACGTACTGTGGCCGATTCTATATGCGAAGTGGAATACATTGCTACATCAGATGCTGCAAAAGAGGTGGTGTGGTTGTGACAGTTCATCATCGAGCTGGGAGTTATACCTTTTATTGATGTTCCTGTCATGCAATATAATGATAGCTCTAGTGCCATAGCTCTGGCAAAAGAATCAAAATTGCACCATAGCACCAAGCATGTTCTGTGCTGCTATCACCTAGTGTGAGAGATCATGAATCGAGGTGACATCGAGCTTCAGAAGATCGATGAAAAGAAAAACCTAGCTGACCCCTTCACTAAAGCTCTCAGGATCAAAGAGTTCGATGACTTCAAATGAAAGATGGGTACAAGATACTATCCCGATTGATTTTAGTCCAAGTGGGAGTTGTTGGAAATTGTATCCTAAAATCAATCATGTGATGATTGTGTTCATCTTTGTATATGAATTATTGATTAATGAATAATAGTTATTCTGATATTTTTTATCACAAAGTTACATCTTTCATGAACTCTTGTGCTGTGATGAAGTCCTTAAAACTATGTTAATATATGATAATGAGAGGATTTATCATATAGTTCTTAAATATGTTCGTGAATATGTCATTACAGGATGATGATGTTTATCAAGTGGAGGTCATTGTGTGTCAAATAGGTTGGTTGTCCTTTTAACGAAGGAGTGTGGCGACATTAGTATGGCATACAGGTGAGATGTAGGAGTACATCATCACTGAATAAGTGACTCACCTGCTGAGCATTCTGTTGTCAAGAATTGCTCGTGAAGTACATAGATATAAGTATCATTCAAACCTGAGATCATCATAGTGACTTGCAAGCAACTCACTATACTTTAGTGCCAGACTATCTTGATTTCTAACAGTGATGGAAGGCTACTAGGTATAGTCAAATACTTTTGAAGTCTGTGTGTGGATCAAGATGGGATTGATCCCTCCAGATTATTGGAGTTGATGTATCACTGTATTTCAATTTAGTAAAGCCTTGGTCAGGATAATCTATGAGATGGATTTGAAAGATTAAAATACAATGTGGATGAAGTAATCTCGGTTGACAATTATTTTATCTAAGACCATCCTAGAGCATTCAAGGTCAAAAGAATGAATTATGTGGTAATCATATACATGGATTTTGAAATATTTTTTTGTGATAATTCAACCTATCTGGATGTTGAAAACTATTGCTAGATGGTATCTTGATTAGTGCAAGAATCGATTCCCGTGCTACCGGCTTAGTGTTTGAATCTATGGAGTCACACACATAAGTTAGATACTGTAGAAAAGTATTGACCTATGTTTATGTGTTTAATTTAGAAGTACTTGACTTGATTAAACATATAAGCTAACTTGATTGAAAATTAAGTTATGGGTCAAATGAGATTGAAGAGTTGACTATGTCTAGCTAGCACTACACATGAGTTTTAGGTTCGATCCCATGGATGAATAGTTTATGATCTATGATCCATGGAGCATATGAATGATTGAATTTAAGTATTAATTAATTTTAGATTAGATCTGAATTAATTAGCCTTAATTGGATCCAAAATTTTAACTTAGATTTGGTACAAAAATCCTAAAGAGTTTGAAATTGACAACCTTTCAAAATTATTTCGAAGCAGCTTCGAATTGGATTCGAATTGGATCCATTTTGGATAAGATATGAGAAATCCTACTTACACTAGAATTTTTCTCTCTTATGTGCTGACCGACATCTTGAAGCTTCCTCATTATGGCCATCCCATGTGGGTGAAGAATTGGGTGCAATGTGGTTATCATATGTGATGGTAATTCTATCTCATGTAGGAGTCCTTCGTTCATAAGTATTGGACTGATTCAAAGTATGTTTGAGTTAGGAGTTCTATACTTATTGGGTCATGAGATTCATCTATAAATAGAGAGGGTCTCTACTTATGGATGCATAGGAAACAAATCACATTGAGAGAGGAGAGAAATAGAGAGAGAGGCATGAGAAGAGGAAGCTCCTTCTTTCCTTAGCTTCTCCCCATCCTTGCCGCCCCTCCTCCCTTTGTGTGGGACCCATCTTGGGTGTCTCTCTTATTGGTGTGAGGTATCACATCAGCACTTCTCCTTCCTCATTTGATTGGATTGCGAAGGTGATTTGATCAAAGTGCATCCCATTTTTCTGTGTTATCTAGCGTGTATGCGAAGTAGAGTGTCTGCACTTTCAAGCCTCCACGATGGTTTGTTCCAAATTTTTGGGGATTTGATCTCCTATTCTACTGCTAATTAAGTAAGAATTTAATCTTTATTCAAGTAGATTAATAGAAAATTTTTAGATGCAACCTGAACAATCTGAAGAGAAACAGTTTTCCTTCCCTTCAATATACTAGGTATAAAGATCTTTAGAGATAGATCTAAGAAGATGCTAGGGTTATCTCAATCATGGTACATAGATCTTGTATTAAAAAGATTTAATATGAAGGTAAGTAAGAGAGGTTACCTATCTGCAAATCATGATACACGTCTCTCTAAGAAAATATATCCTAAGACACAAGAGGAGAGGAAGAGGATGAACGAAATCCCTTATTCTTCGATTGTGGGATCAATTATATATGTCATGGTATATACCAGGCTTGATGTAGTCTATGCTTTAGGCATAACTAGCATATTTCAAGCTGATCCAAGGAAAGATCATTGGAAAGCTATGAAAAATATTCTGAAATATCTAAGAAGAATTAAAGATATTTTTCTCATATTTGGAGGAGGATTAGAATTGAAACTAAAGGGATATACAGATTCTAGTTTTCAATCTGACCCCGATGATAGCAAGTCAATTTCAGGATATGTGTTTATCCTAAATGGTGGAGTAGTGAGTTGGAAGAGTTTCAAGCAGCAGATAGTAGCTGACTCAACCACTGAGGTAGAGTACATCGCTGCTACTGAAGCTGCTAAGGAAGCTACTTGGATGAAGAAGTTCATCATAGAATTAAGAGTCATTCTTGAGATTGAAGGACTGGTGCTACTCTATTGTGATAACACTGGAGCCATTATTCAAGCTAAGAAATCTAGATCTCATCAAAGATCCAAGCACATCCTCAGATGCTTCCATCTCATTCAAGAAATTGTAGAGCGACAAGATGTTGTCCTTAAATGAGTAGACACTAAGAATAATATAGCAGACCCATTCACTAAGAACAATATAGACACCTTCTTGATTTTATGGGATTAAAATACAAAGACAATTGGCTTTAGTATAAGTGAAAGAGTGAAAGAAGAGTGCCCTATAAGCCAATCACATGTATGTTGTGATAAAATTTTTCTTTATAATTTTTTAACTCATGTAATGATATTTATTATTTGATAATAAAATAAAATATTGATTCATCATTTTAACTGCATCTTATTATGTCTAAGATTATGATGAATCCCAAAAATTATGATAATAATTTTAGAAGACATGAATAAGTCATATCAGTGAGATTTAAAATTTTAAAACCCTAATCTTAAATATTCTAGATCGTGGAAGCATTGAGTTAGGGATCAGTGTTCCAGAAAGACTAGCACATTCTGTGTATGCTCGACTGAGAGTATGGTTGAACTCACTAGCCACTTATGTAGGGACACTAATATAAGGATGTGGGTGCTCATTTGGATATGAGTCCACTGAATTGACTTAATGATAGGGAATATTTTATAAAAGCCTTACTTGTATGTCAAAGATAGTTCTCTAAGTGAAAGTTATGCAAGTGATCCTTAGACTTGAGATCACCATAGAATCTTATGCACAAGAATCAATATTTTGATTCATACCAGGCATGATATTAAGATATGTACAAGATATTTTGAATATGATGGAGTGTGTATGAAGGTTGAGTCGGTCAATATGGAATCGATCACTCTTAGTGAGAGGAGATCGCATCCTGTGAATCTTTATCTCTAGATGACTCGAAAAAAAATTTTTGACCAAAAGCAAGATGAAGATTAGAAAGAGTTTCTAATGCTTTGGTGTTATTATTAGTTGATGAAAAATCGATATGAATATATGTTTGAGTTTGATATAATTCCATACTCATGAACATATTCAGGATGTAGAGATGATCGAAGGATTGAATTGCATAGTAACTTGCCACTGAAAGGTATATTTAATATTTTTATTAAATTTATATCTTTTGGATAGTCATGATATATTACTAGATATCAATCTTAACTTGTATATTTAATCAAATTGTAGAGTTTAATTCGATCATCAATTAGAAATGATTCTAATTGTTGAACTAGGGTTAGCTCGATTGGACCTAAATCCATTAGATTGAAGTCTAATTAAATTAGGTCAACTTGCATCTAGACCTACTACTAGCTAGATGTAGAACCCAATAGGTTACACACATAAAAAAATTGACCAAATTTTTGTTTGATAAGGTTGATTGAAATTTTGGATCGAATCAGGACCTCCAATAAGCATGCTAGCATATGTGGAAACCCTAGCTCTTTGGGAGATCAATTTAGTCTCATACCTTGCTAATTTGCAAACCTAATTTGGTGAGCAATTGGGTTAAATCATGCCACCTGAAGGTAGCCCAAAAATGAGGTGCCTCATTTCAAGTTAATGCCAAAATACAAGAATCCTTTCGGATGAAGACTCTTGGCACAAATTTGAGTGGGCATGCACGTATTCGCATGACAGAAGGATGGAGTCCTTCTGGTTTGGGATTTAGATGTGTGTGGTAGCCCACATCATCTTCCATCCTCTGGTGCACATCTCAAAGTATGAGATATATTTTTTCTAGAATTTATGGGGTAGAGAAAACAATTGGAAAGAAGGAAACTCATGCACGCATGCAATGAAGTCTCGCGACTCATCACATAAGAAGAGTCCTTCTGGTGATAGAATTTTATTTAAATAGGGAAAACATTTATCTGATAATGTTTCTTATTTAAAACCTTCTTTTATGAATATTTATCCAAATTTTTTTTAGATATATCTGAAGGTCAACCGGATGTTAGAAGCCCCTCTTTGCGTGCGCGCGTGCGGGGATAAGAATTTCACGTGAAGAGATGAGAGAGGTCATTCTTCTTTGGAATTTTTATCTCCTTACCAGGCATTTTAAATTTAGAATTAAATCCTCTTACCACATGGTAAGTTTTGGATTTTTCTAATTTGAGAAGGGATGCAAAAACATCCCTTCACTAGTCATATGTGAGAGTAAATGTTCTGATCAACGTATCAGGCATAAGAGTTCTTCTATCTGAAGACTCTTATTTTCTTGATACACAGATCAGATAGGACATTTGAATGGGGCATATCTTACATTTGGGTATCCCTCTGACACCGATAAATAGGTGTGCATGTTGAGTGTTCAAAACACTCAATCTGCTTTTCTTTTTCTCTCGGTTGCTCTCTTTTTTTTCTTACAACCTATCTTAGTTTTAGGACAAGGCTTTGAGATTTAAGACAAAGCCTAATTAGATCCGAACAAGAATTGAGAAGATCCTAAAGAAAAAGATTCAGAAGTTCAGAGAAGGTTCTAAGAGGGTCGAGTCAGGTTCTTGGAGAAATCTGATCGATACAAGGCTAGTCGAGCTCTAGAGGCTAGAACTCTTGAAACAAGATTAAGGAGGAGCATTGTCTTTGATCCGATTTTCATGTGGATCACCATTGGAGGGCGGACACTTGGATGCCTTATAAAATTGAGATTAGCACTACAGATATTCTTCTTATCCAAGTTTAATTTAATTATGCTTTGATTTTTATAGTCAAAGGTTCTTGGGCTTTAGGATTTTCGATGCGTCAGGTGTTTTGAATAAAAATTTTAAACACCTAGTCCTTCCAATATGCCATCAGAACCCAACATTAACTATTAACCCTAAAATAGTCATCCATATTATATCTCAATCTTTCAAATCCATCACATAGATTATCCGAGTCTAGGTTTTACTAAATTGAAATACAGTGATGCATTAACTCCTAAATCTGGAGGGATCAATCCTATCTTGACTCACACACCGACTTATCAAGTATTTGATTGTGCCAAGAAATCTTCTATTATTGAATTAAAAATTTAAATAGTCTGATACCAAAGTATAGTGAGTTGCTTGCAAGTCTAACTATCAACCCTAAAATAATCATCCATATTGTATGTCAATCTTTCAAATCCATTACATAGATTATCCGAGTCTAGATTTTACTAAATTGAAATACAGTGATGCATTAACTCCTGAATCTAGAGGGATCAATCCTATCTTGACTCACACACTGACTTACTAAGTATTTGATTGTGCCTAGAAATCTTTCGTTACTGAATTAGAAATTCAAATAGTCTGGCACCAAAGCATAGTGAGTTTCTTGCAAGTCACCCTAGCGATCTCAAATCGGAGGGACACTTATACCCATACCTTTTGTAAGCTACTCTTGATAGCAGAGTACTCTATAATTGATCATATTTAGTGATGATATACTCCTACATCTCATCTGTATGCTATACCAATATCTCCATGCCACTTGGTTATGAAGACAACTAATGCATATGGCACACAATGACCTACACTTGATAATCATTATCATCCTAGTAATAGCGTATCATTTGATCGTAAATCAGTTTAAAAATTATGGGATATATCTTTCTTTATTGATCAAAGTAGTCCTAAGGACTTCATTACGACGTAGGAGTTCAAAAGAAGATATAACTTTGTGATGAATAACCAAATAACTTTTATTAATGATCAATTTATATACATCTATAAGTAGCACAATCGTCAAATGATTGGTTTTAGGACATAATTCATAACATCATCTGTCTGGAAAGGAAGCGATCCATACACTGATCTAATTGGATTGATTATCGTCTTCCATGATGATCCCTCGATCGAGAGCTTTTAGGAATTAACCATCAATAATATATGTCCCAAATTTTCAATATTTTAAGGATATATATTATCATCTGTTAATCCCTTGGATGGACACATAAAAACATGATGGGTATAAAAACTATCCTTTTATTAATGAATAATTTACAAGTACAAATTTATGCTCTAAATTTATAATATGTGTCAGCCAATAATTGGCTTTTAGGACACACATCTAACAAACTTCCATTTACATTAAAGCCAATTGGCTATAAACCTAAGTCTCATCTTATCAAGGTAACTTTGATTTTTTTGCTGGTTGAGAAGCTTTGTCAGTAGATCCACCACATTCTTTATGGAGTCTATTCTTTATACCTCGATGAACTTCTTATCAAGGTATGCGCATATGATGTGGAACTATTGCTCTATGTGCTTGAACTTCTGGTGAGACCTTAGCTCTTTAGTGAGAGCTACGGTACTGTTGTTATTGCAGTGCAATATTATGGCATTTGATACCATGACACCTAGCTCTATAATAAACTTTTTGAACCAGAACATATTTTTAGTAGCTTCAGAAGTGGTGATGTATTCAGCTTTAATGGTTGAATCCGTGATGATCGATTATTTGGAACTCTTCCAACTAACCAAACCTCCATTACACAAGAATATACACCCCGATGTAGATCTTCTATCATCGACATTAGACATGAACTCTAAATCGATGTATCCCTCCATTTTTAGTTCAAATCCTCCTCCAAAGATCGAGAACAAATCTTTAGTCCGTCTTAAGTACTTAAAGATATTGTTCACAGCTATCTGGTGCTCTTCATTTGGATTTGACTGATATCTGCTTGTGACACTCATGGCAATGGCTATATCAGGTCGAGTATATAGCATGACATATATGAGGCTCCCTATGGCCAAAGCAAAAGGGATCTTGCTCATGCGTTGGATCTCTTTAGATGTGTCAGGGCACATCTTCTTGGAGAGATAAATCCCATGCCTAAGAGGTAAAAATTTTCTTTTGGAGTTTTTCATACTGAACCTCTTCAGCACCTCCTCTATATATATTTTTCTGTGAAAGGCCTACCATCCTTTTAGATCTATCTCTATAAACTTTTATTCCAAGAATGTAGGATGCTTCTCCTTGATCTTTCATAGAAAATTCTTTTGACAACCATACTTTGACTGAGGTCAACATAAAAATATCATTCTCAATCAGGAGGATGTTATCCACATACGATATGAGGAATATGACAGTACTCCTACTGATTTTTTTGTACACACATGACTCCTCATTCTTGATGAAATCAAATGATTTGATTACATCATTAAAGTGAGTGTTTCAATTTTGAGATGCTTGCTTAAGTCTATCTATGGACCTTTGTAGCTTACAAACTTTATGATCACTATCACTGAAGGTGTAATCCATAAGCTGCTTCATGTAGATATCTTTATCAAGATATCCATTTAGAAAAATAGTTTTCACATCCATCTATTAGATTTCATAATCATAATAAGCTGCAACAGTGAGTAGTGTTTAGATAGATTTCAGTATGGCTATGGGCAAAATGATTTTCTGATATTCAATACCTTCACATTGACTATAATCTTTTGCTACCAACCTTGTCTTATAGGTCTCTGCCTTACCATCCGAGCCCTTTTTTTTTTGTAGATCTATTTATACCCTATAGGTACTATAACTTCAGGTAGATCTACTAAAGTCCAGACCTGGTTGGAATTCATGGAGTCAATTTCTGACTTTATTGCTTCCTTCTATTTTTTGAAGTCAATATCTAACATCACTTTGTTATAGGTTTTAAGATCATCTCTATGGTCTCTATCTCTCATTAGGAACACTTCCTCAACATCATCTGTAAGTATATATAAGCACCTTTTAGGAGAACAAAAGATCCTACTAGATCTACGAGGTAGAGGAGGTACTACATCTACTGGCTCACTATAAATAGATTTTGACTTTAGGACTTGTTGCTTTTTAGAGACTCTCTCTTCGAGCTTAATTTTTCTCCTATTTTTTCAAGAAGACAGCATGATGGCTCACAATTATATTGTGATCCTCTGAAAAGTAAAATTAGTACCCTATGGACTCCTTAGGATACCCTATGAAATGATCCCTAATAGACCTAGCCTCTAATTTGTCCACCTGCTGTCGCTTGATATGGGCCGGACATCCCTAGATCTTGAGGTAACAAGACTCAATTTTTTTTCTAAAGGAAACCATAGGTGATTTTATACATGTATTTTAAAAAAAATTTAAAATAAATCATAGCAGAAAGCATCTAGATTAATCATATTAATCAAACATATATATGATCTAATCATTAAATCAACCTATTCTAGGATCTATGACATGATACATGACTATATAAAATCTGAAAATAAAATATGCATGCATGGATGTAAGCAGTAGATCTAAGTTATATCTATTTGAGTTCAGAACTCAATATCTGAGCATGGGTTGATGATCGCCACTACTTATGAACATGGTAAAGAAGACCTCACTATTATTTGCAGCAGCACAGGTTATCCGACCTCCACAGATAGTCCACTCGAAGCCCCGATCTGATCAACCTCCTCGAGAGTGCTAGCTCGCATGAAGACCATCTTGCTGGCTGATCTGGATCCTTCCTTTAGATCTCTTGAACACTTCCAAAGGTTGAAGAAGGATGCTTATGGAAGAATAAGAGGTTGTGGAAGAAGAGGTTTTAAGAAGAAGAGAAGGGAGAACTCTTTCTCTCTATTTTCTTCTCTCACAAAACCCAAGCACCATGGAAGAATCCCACACCTTAAGAGGAGATCCCTCTCCTCAATATTTTTCACACACCTCTAGGCATCCAACTATTGGACCCCTTTTATAGGGACGTTGAAGGAAAAGTAGGGTAGCTCTATGCATGTAATTTAAAAATTTTCATAGGGAATCTGTTAGATTAATCACTTTAGTCTATTTTATATGCAAAGATCTAATCTAGACTATCATGCTAAGATCTATTATATGATTTAATATGAATTTAAGATCTAAAAATTAAAAATTTACATCGTTCTAATCGTGCTGCAGACAAGATCTAACCCTTAGATTCATCAAAACCAATCAAACAAGTTTAAAACATGTTATCAGATTGTGGGTTGCTGATCTCCATAAGTATCTCATGTGGAAAAAAAAATTTTCTAATTGCTCACAGCCTAACGAAAAAGTCTGACCTCTACAGATCATCCACATGAAGAACGGATGTTGATCAGGCTCCTTGGGAGTGCAAGCTTGCAAGGATCTTCAAAGACTGATCTTCTTCTTCTTCTTTTGATCTCTTGGATGCTCCAAAGGGTAGGAAGAATCTGTGGAGGAAGAGAGGAGAGAGAAAAGCTTTTGAGAAGAAACTAATGTTAGCCAAGAACACCTATGGGGAGTCAACTATAGGACCCCCCTTTAAATAACAAGGGATTAGGGTTTTGGGTCAAGAGGAGGGGCGCCAAAGACTCCACGCCAAAATCAATTTTGGTATTTCAAAAATTTCAAAAATAGGTGATGGCATGAGGAAAAAATTTGATCTTTCTCACACCAACAAATTCTCCAAAGCATTTAAGGAAAAATTCTCTTGCTGCCACCCATCTTTCCAAAGATAATGGATCTCTTTCCTTCTTATTTCTTTATCACTAATTCGGATTGCATTCAAATTAGATAGAAAATAAGGACCATGACTCATCATGCATGCCACCCACCCAATCTGTGCCCTCTTTCTTCACACCCAAAAAACACATGCCCAAACCCTTTCGGTGTTGAGAAGAAGAGGTGGGTCCAAGGTGGTGCAAAGGGAAGAGATAGAGTCCCTGCTGATTGGGACTCTTCATTTTTAATTTGATTCTAAACCAAATCAAATCTAGTTTGGACCAAATAAGAGGAAGAAACTTAATCTAATTAAGAACTCAATCATCACAATAAATTTCTAACCCAATTAGGAATTAACTAAATCCAAGTCCTGATCAAATCAGGAGCAAGTTTTTCTTACAATTAGGCTTGATCAAATCAAACCCAATCTAAGTCAAACAGAATCTAATTCAATTAGACTTGATCCAAAGCTCTTTACTCAATCAAATTAAGTCAATTAACAATCCAATTACTAATAAATCCTCCATTAATAGTAGAGTCCCGATCCAATGGGACTCTCCTCCAGAGTTCAATGCAGTGGGACTCTTCACTAGAGTCCCAATCCAGTGGGACTCTATAGCCATTAGATCAGACCGAATCTTCTAATGTGTATGACCCCATAGGTTTGAACCTAAGCCGATAATATAGGAATAAATTTTATACTAATCGATATAACCATCTAGCAATGGGATCCGACATCTAGATAGACTAAAAGATTGCAAGGCAATATTCTAGAACCTACTGACATATGGTTACCATATAATTCATTTCTTTAATCTTAATGCTCAAAGTGACCTAGGATTTGACTGTCAACCCTAAAATAGTCAACCACATTGTATTTCAATCTTTCAAATCCATCACATGAATTATCCTGATCAAGATTTTATTGAATTGAAATACACTGATGCATAACTTCTATTTATTCAGAAGGGTCAATTCTATCTTGACACACGTATTGACTTGACAAGTACTTGACCGCACCCAATAATCTTCCATCACTGAATTAAAAATTTAGATGGTCTGATATCAAAGTACAGTGACTTAATTATAAGTCACCGTGGTGATCTCAGATCGGAGGGATACTTATATCCATACCCTTCACGAGCCACTCTTGACAGCAGAGTGCATGACAAATGATCATGTTCGATATGAATGTACTCCTATTTTCTACCTGTATGCCATACCAATATCTCTACACTCTTTGTTTAAGAGGACAACCAACCCATATGACACACAATGACCTATACTTGATATTATTATCATCCTATTAATAGCACATCATTCGGTCATAAACATGTTTTAAGGACTAAATGACAAATCTTTTTTTGTCGATTAAACATAGTCCTAGACTTCATCACAACATCGGAGTTCAAAGAAAATGGACAAAATGAGCACAATCATCAATAAGCTAACAATTGACTTTGGGACACAATTTTCAACAACTCCCACTTGGACTAAAGCTAATTAGTACGGTATCGTGTACCCATCTTTGACTTGTGATCATTGAACTCCTTGATTCTGAGAGCTTTTATAAATGGGTCGGCTAGGTTCTCCTTTCCATCGATCTTTTGAAGATCGATATCATCTCAATCCATGATCTTCTGGATAAGCTGGTAGCTGTGCAGAGTATGCTTAATGCACTGATGGAACTTCAGCTCCTTGACTTGAGCAATGGCTCCAGTGTTGTTATAGTATAACAGGACAGGGCTATCGACGGTGGGTGCCACTCTGAGCTTATCGATCAACTTTCACAGCTATACAGCTTCTTTTGCAGTATCGGATGCTGCGATATACTCCACTTTGCAAACAGAGTCAGCCATGGTGTTCTGCTTGAAACTTTTTCAGCAGATTGTTCTACCATTTTGAGTAAAAATATAATCCAACACACTCTTACTGTCATCATGATCTGACTGAATGCTAGAGTCTATGAACCTCACTAGTTTCAAGTTAGTTTCATCATAAATAAGCCACTGGTCCTTAGTATTTCTCAAATACTTAAGGATGGTCTTTACGACCTTACAATAGTTCTCTCCTGGATCAGACTAATATCTATTCACTACCTATAGTGAGTATGTCACATTTGATTTTGTATATATTATAACGTATATTATAGAACCCACTATCGAAGTATATAAAATTTTACTCATATGCTTTCTCTCTTGAGGAGTTGTCAGATAATCTCTCTTCGAGAAAAAAATTTTGTGGCCTATCAGGAGATAGTCTTTCTTAAAATTTTTCATACTGAACCATTTAGCACAGTATTTATGTACATAGATTGGGACAATCCAAGCAATCTTTTCGATCTATCTCTATAGATCTTCATCCCAAGGATATAGGATGCTTCTCTCAGGTCCTTCATAGAGAACTAAGATAATAATCAGATTTTTATTCCTTGTAATGTAGGGATGTTATTTTCGATTAAGAGGATATCATCCATATATAGTATGAGAAATACAACTACAGAGTTATTTATCCATTTGTAAATGTAGGATTTTTCTCCATTCCTAACGAAGCCCCATATTCTGATAACCTTATAAAAATACATGTTCCAACTTTTAGATACCTGCTTCAATCCATAAATAGATCTCTAAAGCTTGCACACTTTAGACTCATCTGTGGATGTGAAACCTTCAGGCTGTATCATATACACCTCTTCTTTCAATTCTCCATTTAAAAAAGCTGTTTTCACATCTATTTATCAGATTGCATAGTCCATGTGTGCCACTATCACAAGCATAATCTGAATGGATTTAAGTATTACCACAGGAGAAAATATCTCATCATAATCAATACCATAATGCTGATGATAACCCTTGATAATCAAACGAGCTTTGTAGGTCTCCACCTTCCCATCTGCGCTCCTCTTTTTTTTAAAGATCCACTTACACCCTATGAGTTTAACCCCTTCAGGTGGGTCAACTAATATCCATACATCATTGACCTTCATGGACTCTATTTTAAATTTTATGGCTTCAAACTATTTATTAGTGTCAGACCTCTGCATTGCATCCATATAGGTGATCGGATCCTCATTATTTTCATCGAGTTCGACAAGATCCCTATCCTAAATCAAGAAACCATAGTATCTGTCTAGTTGATGCAATACTCTATCGGATCTCCTTAATGGTGCCTTTACAATAGATTTTGGATTTGACATCATCAAATTTGATTTTGTGAGTTCACTAGATTGTGTCGATTCTACCCGTTGAACTTCATCAAGTTCAATCTTAGAAGCATTATTTTCTTTTTCAAATTTTTTTTTCCAAAAAGACTGCCCTAAGACTGATAAACATCTTTTATTCTTCATCAAGATAGAAATAATACCTCTTAATTTTTTTGGGATACCCTATAAAAATATATTTATCAGACTTGGCTTCGAGTTTGTCCATTTTCAAATATTTGACATAAGCCAGACACCTTCAAACCCTAAGGTGAGAGAGTATTGGCTTACGTCCCATCCATATCTTATATGGTATTTTACTTACAGATTTACTAGAAACCTATTAAGCATAAAATAAACTGACTCGAGTGCATATCTCCAAAAGAATATCGATAGACTAGAAAAGTCCATTATGGATCGAACCATGTCCAACAGGGTTTGATTTCTTCTTTCCAACATACTATTGTGTTGTGGTGTTCCAGGAGGTGTCCATTGAGAGAGAATTCTATTCTCCTCAAGATATATTAGAAATTCACTAGAAAGATATTCACCTCCTCGATGTGATCAAAGAGTTTTAATATTCTTTCCAGTTTGTTTCTCTATCTTATTACAGAATCATTTGAATATTTCAAACGATTCGAACTTGTACTTCATCAAGTAGACATACCCATACCTTGACAGGTCATCTGTGAACATAATAAAATAGTGGTATCCTCTTTTAGCATTAGTGCTCATGGGTCCACATACATCAGTATGTACAAGACCCAGAACATCCCTGGCTCGTTCATCTTTTTCAGTAAAAGGTGACTTGGTCATCTTTTCAAGTAAACAAGACTCACAGGTTGGTAATGATTCATAATCATTGTCATCAAGAATTCTTTCTTGAGTTAACCTGTTTATCCTGTTCTTATTAATATGACTAGCCTACAATGCTAAAAGATAGGCATCCATGACATCGACTATTCTAGAGTATTTATTAGATGAGTATATTATACAAGATCATGGTACAACATAAATATCATTGTCAACTGTCCATACATTATAGTAACACCATTCAAAATGATATCACAAAAGCTTTTTTTTATTGAATTTCATAATTTACTTTGGCAAAAAGACCTGCAGAAATGACATTCGATAGAAAACTAAGACAGTAATAACAATCATTAAGAATAAAAAAATAAAAATTGAATACAAGCTTGATAATTTTTAAAGCTAGAACTGGAACTAATCTTCTATCTCCAACATTCAGGAATCTCTCACTGTCTCCAAATCTCCTATTGACCTAAAGTCTCTGCAATGAATTGCAAATGTTAATAGAACTACCAATATCCAATACCCAGATCATTGTATCAAAAACTGAGAAGTTACAAGGTGTTATCATATAATTACCTTATCCACCAACCAATTGCTTCTTCTTCTTCTTTAGCCTGTTCGGGTAAAGAAAAGCTATGTATTGTAGATGGTTTCTCTTCCAGTGATCTTGCTTCATATAATGGAAGCACTCTGCCTGACTTTGGTCAGCCTTGAACTTGGGCTTCTGGGTCTGACACCCTGTATTTTGCACCTTCTTATTCTTCTTTTTCTTCCCTTTCTTAAAGGGACGATGCCCACCTGAAGAGGATCCTCCCACTACATTCACCATCTTCTTATGGAGCTAGTAACCCTTCTCAAAAGTCTGTAGCAACCCCAACAGATCGTGGTAGTTGACTACAGGCTTTGTCATTCTAAAATGACTGAGAAATGGCAGGTAGGATTTGGGTAGAGAGTTTAGGATCATATCCTTCCCAAGCTATTCGTGCAAGAGAAAGCTGAGCTTGCTCAGACACTCGATTTATTCGATCATGTACAATACATGATCAGTGATCGATGCTCCCTCCCTCATTCGAGTATTAAAAATAGCACAACTAATCTTGTGCCGCTCAACATTGTCGGGAGTACCAAAAGACTCTTTCAACACCTTGAGCATGTCATCTGACTGAGCCTCTTCAAACTTTCAGTTGAACTCATCATTCATTGAAGCCCACATTATATAATGAACCATGGTGTGGTCGTTGAGCCACTTCAAGTAAGTATCTCGAACTGCACCACGAGCCTTAAGAGCAGGCTCCTTAGATGTCGAATCTGTAATGATATACAAGATCCGCACATGCTCCAGGATGATTTTTAGTTTTTGATATCAGTTATGAAAATTGAGTCTCATCAACTTTTCATTATCTAATAGTGATCGGAGCGATAAGTTTGAGGCCATATCTGCACGAAAGAAAAAATCAAAACCTAATCAGTATATGAATTAATAAAGCCTAAAGATATGGACTTTAGTCTAAAGGTTCTCCCATTATTTTATATGAATTGGTAGCTTTTACCTTCAATTTGAAGAATTACTTTAATTCTTTAGCAGATACTAGAATCCATACAGACTGCACACAAGCCCGACTTTAGCCGGCTCACCCATGTGCGTCATGGGTAGGTTCTTTAACCAATTATTTTACCAAACAATTTTTAGTAATTGATTTAGCCTTAGATAACTTTTCAATTGACATTAGTCTTCTCTGCAAGCCCTGATTAGATGCAACCATTAACATGATCATACTTAAAAATCTAACTACCAAATGATCAGGTTTGACTTTGGTCGACTAATCTGACCACTTGCTGGAAAGACTCGACTAAGCCATCATTGATAATTCTAATAGTAGATAAGCACCAGACCTTTGGGCCTCCAATGATCATCATACTAATGGATCCATTATCATCCAACTTAATGGGAGGCTATGATTTAGTTATCACCATAACTATCTCATTTAAGGGACCTAATAATTTAGAGAATTTAATTTATGAATTAAGAGAAGAGAAGAGAAGAGATCAACCAATAAACCACAATCCTCCCACTGACTTCATCAAGTCATTGAATTAGTTAAGGTCATGTTGGTTAAACTGGCACCTAGATCATCACACTGATAAATCTTAATGGCATGGGTCAACTTGAATCACTTACTAGTCTAATCAAAGCATAATCTATCACATTGGCCAGGTAAGTAAGATCGATGGGAGGATATACTAAGCTTGCCTTAGACACCATCAAAAAGACCAGATAAGCCACTCCCAATTAGAAACCACCGATCGAAATTCCAAACTTATCTTAGACATCAATTGGTTAATTAGTTTCAATTTGACTAGCCTAATGATTCAGGTTCAACCACTGTGCCATAATCAAAGTCCATTTGGTCTAATCAAAGGCAAGGACTTGACCATCTACGACTATTGTACTGGTTCTAGAAAAATTCTGATTTAATCTAATTCAATATTTGATTAGATTTAATTAATTTCTCTATATGGTTCATTAACTCTTTGATTCTAACCTTAGATCTAATCCAATTAAGAGGACCTGATTTGAGCTAACCCATGCCCCCATGTTTGATACAATTTCATTAGATCTTAAATCACAATTCTAGATCTAATCTATTTTACACTTAATTCTTAATTATGTTTCAGCATCAACATGGGTTTTGGTTTAGTTTTAAAATTATTTCTCATATAAACTTTTTACATTAAATCATAAAATCTTTTAGATCACATCTAAACTTGCATGATATCAAATCAAAATAATTTTGATTATTAAGATTAGATGTAATTACTTTTTTTTTGCAACTTGCATCACATACAACAAATCTTAGGGTTTCAAGATCTAGGGTTTTGCAAGAAAGTAAGTTTTTTTTTTTCATTTTCTTCTTCATGAGACCTCATAGTGGCACCCCTATATGCCATAAGAGCACTCCGTTGAATGAGAGGAGAGGGTCATGTAACCCTGCTTTCTCCTATGACCGGACGATCTGGTGATTACCCAATCTGAGTACTTTGCTACTAAGATTATCTAATTTAACAAGCACAGGACTGATCAAATAATAGATCTAAAAATAAAACTTATTTAGATATAATCTAAATAAGATAAAATTAGATCTAAAAGCATATGAAATCCTATCATAAGGAACCTGGCTCTGATACCAATTAAAGGAAAAGTAGGGCAGTTCTATGCATGCAATTTAAAAATTTTCATAGCAGATTTGTTAGATTAAACACTTTAATCTATTTTACATGCATAAGATCTAATCTAGACTACCATATCAAGATCTTGAAAGAACCAGATCTAGGGTTTCAGGGTTAGATCTCGAAACTTTTTCAAGATCAGGCAGTGGAACACTAAAATAAATCAAAATTTATCTTATTAAAATTAGAGAATTCTTAGATCTAAGATCCTATTACATGATTATTATATGTATTAAATTAAAAATTAAAATATAAAGAGCAAGAACTACATGTTGATCATATCAATATCTTTTTATGCTACAACTAACGTATGTAAAATATAATAGATCAGATCTATTACCTTGCAAGTTAGATGTTCTAACTTTGCTGATCTGAGATTGAGGATGATATTGCGAGCTGCACATGCATCCAACCTCTAGGAGTCATCCATACGAGCCTACGAATCACGATCAGAAGTCTTGATCCAAGAAATAGCACAGTATGCTAGTACTGTGCTGATACTTCTTCGATGGTCAATCAGATGCCTCCTTCTTCTTGATTTGGACTCTTTCAAAGATGAGAAATAGGATAAGGAGTTTTAGATGGAGACACTCTCAGAAAACTCACAGATGGAGGAAGAAAAAAGTTGAACTCAGCAACCCTAGAAGAAGACACTCTTCTTCTTCTCTTTGCTCTAACCCAAATACTTAGTTTTGCATCTATTATATCTCCATGCCCCTACACTTTTTCTCCCTAATTTTCACATTCCCAAAGGTCTCTCAATGCTCTATTATCCACAAAAATTTCAAAAATAAATTCATCTTCAATAATGAGATATGAAGAGTCCTTATCAAGGTCAAATACCTAGTCAAGAAAAATTCAAACAGGGCAAGACAAGTGGTGCCCAATCTTGGGCGCCCCATCCTTCTTTTTCTATAATGGACCATCAGCAAAGGAAACACAATATGTGCCATAAAATCCATGAAAATTCTAAAAAAAAATTGGATAAAATCAGTGCCATCAGGAAAGAGTTTTGGTTTCCTAAAATTCTATCTCATATAATTTGAAGTCCAAACTAATTCCTACTTTGATTTGGTCCACAACCATATTTCATGTAAGAAAGAAAGAGTGAAAAGCTATAGACATGCATGAAGGCCTAGGAGAGAAGGTTTTGTTGCACAAAATAAGAGAGAGTGGGTGTGGGGGGCTAAGGTGGCGCAAGGTGGAATCCTAGCCTTACTAGGGTTCAATCTATGACTTGTTCAAATTTGATTTCTCAAACTAAATCAAAATAAAATCAAATCAATCCAATTAAAATAGATCTTAACTCAATTAAGAATTTAATTTTATCAGATTAAATTAGATTTAAATCTGATTTATTTTTTTAATTAAATTAGAAATTTGGTTGACCTATGTCCTAATTGAACTAGGACTAGTTTTTCTTTGCACTTGGCTTATCCAATAAATCAATTGAACTTGATCCAATAAAGCATAAACTAAATCTAATTAAATCATATTCAATTAGACTTAATCTTATCCCATTAGCTTAATCAAATTAAGCCAATTAGCAATCGAATTGCTAATCGATCCTCCTACAACACTTGCACTAGGTTAAATGTCAATTGTATTGATCGTTTAACCCTAGAACGATTCTTAATCGTTGATCAACCATCCGATCGGATCATGAACTCTAATGTGTGTGATCTCAAAGATTCAAACCTAAGTTGATAGCATAGAAATAAATTTTTATACAATTGAAGTGACCATCTAGTAATGGTACCCGATAGTGGGATAGGTCGAATGTGTAGAACAACATCCTTAGAACCCATGCGGATATAGTTTCCATATAATTCATCCCCTTGACCAAAATGCTCATAAGATACCTCAGAGTTTAACTATCAACTCTGATCAAATTATCCACATTATATTTTAAAATATCAAATCCATCTAATGGATTACCCTGACCAAGGTTTTGCTAAATTGAAATACAGCAACTCATTCTTCTCCAACTCTTGGAGTGGTCAATCCCATCTTGATCACACTCTGACTTCGCAAGTACTTGACTATACCCAGAAGCCTTCCATCACTGAATTAAAAATTTAGTTGTCTAGTTCCAAAGCATAGTGAGTTGCTTGTAAGTCGCTGAGGCGAACTCAGGTCTACGGGACACTTATACCTATATCCCATCAGAGACATTCTCAACAACAGAATGCTCTGAAGTTGGTCACGTTCAATGATGATGTACCCTTACATCTTAGCTGTATGTCATACCAGTGTCTCTACACTCATTGGTTAAGAGGACAACCAACCCATATGGCCTACAGTGACCTATGCACGATAGAAGCTGTTGTCCTTATTAACAGCCCATCATTTGATCGTGAACAGTTTTAAGGTCTAATCAATAAATTCTCTCTTTATCGAACCTAAATAGTCCTAAGGACTTCATCATAACAATAGAGTTCACTGGAAGATAAAAATTTATGATGAAAATACCAAAAATATATTTTATTTATTAACAAATCAATTCAATACAAGGTTGCTCAACCATCAACAAGTTTATGATTAGCTTTTGGGACATATTTTCCAACAAGTCCCACTTGTCCTAAAGCCACTCGGCATAGTATCTAATACCCATCTTCGACTTGTGGTTGTCAAACTCCTTTATTGCCAAGGCTTTAGTGAAGGGGTCGGTCAGGTTCTCCTTTCCATCGATCTTCTGAAGGTCGACATCATCTCGATCCACGATCTTCAAGATCAAGTGGAAGCAGCACAAAATATGCTTCGTCATCGGTGTGCTTTGGGTTCCTTCGCTTGAGCAATGGCACCAGTGCTGTCGCAGTAGAGCAGGATCGAACCATCAAGGGAGAGTGCTACTCTGAGCTTGGTGATAAATTTTTTCAGCCACACAGCTTTTTTCACAGCATCTGATGCTGCAATGTACTTTGCCTCACAAATAGAGTCTGCCACAGTATGCTGCTTGAAACTCTTCCAGCAGATGGCTTCACCATTCAGAGTAAAGATATAACCCAACACGCTTCTGCTGTCATTATGGTCAGATTGAAAGCTAGAGTTTGTGAACCCCATAAGTTTCAGATCTGACTCACCATAAACCAACCATTGGTCCTTAGTATTTCTCAAATACTAAGGATGGCTTTAACCACTTTGCAGTGATTTTCTCCAGGATTAGATTGGTATCTACTCACTACTCCTAGTGAGTATGCCACATCTGGCCTTATACATATCATGACGTACATGATAGATCCCACGATCGAAGCATATGGGACTCTACTCATGCGCTCTCTCTCTTCAAGAGTTATCGGACAATCCTTCTTAGAGAAAGAAATTTCATGGCCTATCGGTAGATAGTCTTTCTTAGAATTCTCCATGCTGAACCTCTTCAGCATAGTATCTTTGTACGTGGACTAGGATAACCCAAGCACCTTTTAGATCTATCCCTATAGATCTTCATCCTTAGGATGTAGGATGCTTCACCCAAGTCCTTCATGGAGAACTGTGATGACAATCAAACTTTTATTTCCTATAGTGCGGGGATGTCATTTTCGATTAAGAGAATGTCATCCACGTACAAGACAAGAAATACCTCAACTAGATCATTAGCCCATTTATAGATGCAAGGCTCTTCTTCATTCCTAACGCAGCCACATGTTTTGATCACCTTATCAAAATGCATATTCCAACTCCGAGAAGCTTGCATCAATCTATAAATGGATCTCTGAAGCTTGCACACCTTGGACTCATCTGTGGATATAAACCCCTCAGGTTGTATCATATATACCTCTTCGGTCAGCTCTCCATTCAGGAAAGCTATCTTTACATCCATCTACCAGATCTCATAATCCAGATGGGCAGCTATTGCAAGCATTATCTGAATGGATCTAAGCATTTTCATAGGGGAGAACGTCTCATTATAGTCAATACCATAATATTGACGATACTCCTTAGCAACCAGATGGGCTTTATAGGTCTCTACCTTTCTGTCTGTGCCCCTCTTCCTTTTGAAGACCCATTTACACCCAATAGGTTTAACCCCTTCAAGTGGATCAACCAATGTCCATACATCGTTGACCTTCATAGACTCCATTTCGAATTTCTTGGCTTCCAGCTATTTCTCGAAATCAGGTCTCTGCATTGCTTCCATATAGGTGATTGGATCCTCATCATTCTCATCAAGTTTGATGGGATCACTGTCTTAGACCAAGAAATCGAAGTATCTGTCCGACTGATGTGGTACTCTACCAGATTATCTTAATGCTGTAGGTACATTGTATTGGGAATAGTATCCCAAAGCCAATCATTAGCCTATTGATGGTTGTGCTCTTTCTTGTATTAGTATATGAATTATAAATTAATAAAAGTTATTTTGGTATTTTTTATCATAAATTGTTTCATCTTTTAATGAACTCTTGTGTTGTGGTGAAGTCCTTAGGACTATTTAGACTTGACAAAGGAGGATTTGTCATTTAGTCCTTAAACCTGTTCGCGACCAAATGATACATTGTTACCAAAGACAACAACATGTATCAAGCATAGGTCGTTGTGTGTCATATAGATTGGTTGTCCTCTTAACCAAGGAGTTTGGAGACATTGGTATGGCATACAGGTGACCGACTCTGAAGCTATTTCTGCTGTCAAGATTTGCTCCGATGGGATATGGGTATAACTACCCCTCCATCCTGAGACCGCCATGGTGACTTGCAAGCAACTCACTGCACTTAGGCACTGGACTACCTAATTTTTAATTCAGTGATGGAAGGCTGCTGGATGTAGTCAAGTACTTGACTTGTCAGTGCGTGTGTCAAGATGGGATTGACCACTCCAGTTCAGGAGCTGTGTACAATCGTGTTTCAATTTAGCAAAATCTTGCCTAGGGTAGTCCTAATGAGGAGTCACAGGACTGTTTGAGTTGAGTACGATTCGGATGATCTAATCAGGATTGACAGTTTAACCCTGTGTGGTCCTAAACACAGGAGTCAAAAGGGATGAATTATACAGTAACCATATTCGCGTAGGTTCTGAGTGTTGCAATTTAACTATTCGACCTATCCAGACGTCGGGTACCATTGCTAGATGGTCACTTCGATTAGTACAGGAATTGGTGCTACCGGCTTAGGTTTGAACCTATGAGGTCACACACATTAGAGGTTCCTATCTGATCAGATGGCTGGTGAAGAGTCCCACTGGACTGAGACTCTTCGACCAAAAGTCCTAATGCTCGAAGACTCTATGATTGAAAATCAGAATTCTTTGATCATGAGTTCCATGCATTTTGGGTAACGGGGTCAAGAGTCCCACTAATTTGGGACTCTTCGATCAATGTTTCATATCGATGGACTTTGATGCCCGATTGCCTATCGAATTTGGACTCAATATTTTTAAGAGGTTTAATTAGTGATTTGATTGCTAGTTAACTCAATTTAATTAATAAATTATTTTTGGATCAAGTCCAATTGAATTGGATTCAGTTGGGATTGACCCGATTAGGTTAAGAGTTGACCTAATCGCCGAAGTGGTTTGGTCCCTGATTTGATCAGGGGTTGGGCTTAGTCAATTCCTGATTTGATTAAGATTTTATTGAGTCTAATTAAGCCTAATTATATTGGATTTAATTTAGTCTAATTGTGTCTAACCTATTTTAATAAGGTTTGTTCAATTGGATTTCAAACCACCTTGACTAATCTCCCTGTGCCACCTCACTTCACATGCACCCATTTGAATTCATGAGAAACAAGTTCTCATGAATTTTCTCCCACACAGAAGCCTTCCCACACCCCTTCTTTGTGCACCATTTTGAATGGATAATGATAAGGATAAATTGGTTGGCCATTCAAATTCAAAGGATGTTTGAATTTGAATGGTTAACAAATTCCCTGTGCCAGTCCTTTAATTTATGCGCCACTTCTTCCACATGAGAAAAGGTTTCTCATGAAAATTATCCATGCACAATGAAGCCCACACCCTTCTCTTCTCATGCTAAGAGTGGATAAAATTGGTTGGTTGGCATTTGAATTCAAATTCAATTTGAATTCAAGTGAGCAACCACTTATCTTTATCCTCTCATGCGGTAAAAATGCTGCAAAGACACGGTCTTGCACCATTTTAAAAGAAATGAGAAAGTGGGGCATGCGTCATCTGATCTGAGAAAGAAAAGTGGGCATCAGATAGACCCTCTGCATGAGAAAAGAAAAGAAAAGAACAGAAAAGAAAAGAATGAGTGGGCACAAAGTTTTTCTTGTGTACCCTAGGATTTTTGCCTAGGGTTCGGGAAGTGAGAAAGTGAGCTACGAGTGTCGTGAGCCCACCAAATTTTAGGAAGAGCTTCATCAACCTCTCAAGTACATCTGCTGATGATCCAGAGTATTCAAAAAATTAGCAGATCAAGATCGAAGAAGTTCGATCAGCATCAGCCATCGAAAGGGTTCTACAACGAACTAGCATTCGTGAGGAGCCGATCAGACTAAGAGCTTCGTGTGGATGATCCGCAGAGGCTAGACACACTGTGTGGCTATATTGTGATGATCAGACTATCCTGACGGTGATCAAATTATGATGATCGACTACCCGCACTAAGGTAATGTGTTTTGAACACATAACAGTAAAATGTTTACCGTAGAAGTTTAAATTTTAAATTTAAATACATGCTATTTATATCATATTTAGATCTTTGTGTAAGGTTAATATATATTAATTAATTAGATTAATTAATAATTTTTACTATAAAATTATAATTTTGAAAAGTTTTAAAATTATCGTTTTACCCCTGCACTGAAATTCCCACACATTGGGCTCCGGATCTGATCTAATCAAATCTGACTCACATTCAGCTATTGGTGTCGGTCCTTCTACCTGTTGAACTTCATCAAGTTCAACCTTAGAGTCAACGGTTCCTTCACCAAGAAACTTCTTTTCTAAAAAGGTTGCCTTAAGGCTGACGAACACCTTTTGTTCATTAGCATGATAGAAAAAATATCCTTTGGTCTCTTTGGGGTACCCTATGAATGTGTATTTGTTAGATCTAGATCTAAGTTTATCTGTAACTAACCGTTTGACATAGGCCGGGCACCCCCAGACCCTATGGTGTGAAAGTGCTGGCTTACGTCCTGTCCATACCTCATATGGAGTCTTAATTACAGACTTACTTGGAACCCTATTTAATAGATAACAGGTCGATTCGAGTGCATATCCCAGAAGGATATCGACAAACTGGCAAAACCCATCATGGATCGGACTATGTCTAACAGAGTCTGATTTCTCCTTTTAGACACACCATTATGCTGTGGTGTTCCTGGAGGAGTCCATTGGGAGAGAATCTCATTCTCTCCTAGATATATGAGAAACTCACTAGAAAGGTATTCCTCTACTGGATCAGATTGAAATATTTTAATACTTTTTTCAGTTTATTTTTCTACTTCACTTCGGAATCATTAGAACATTTCAAATGAATTCGACTTATGCTTAATCAGATGGACATATCAATATCTGGATAGATCATCCGTGAAAGTGATGAAGTAGAAATATCCACCTCTAGTACTTGTACTCATGGGCCCGCATACATCAGTATGAACTAGGCCCAAGAGCTCAATAGCTCTCTCACCTTTTCCAGTAAAAGGTGACCTGGTTATTTTACCAAGAAAACAAGACTCACAGGTTGGAAGTGATTCACAATCACTGACTTCGAGGATTCTCTCTTGAGTCAACCTGTTTATCCTGTTCTTGTTTATATGACCTAGCCTATAGTGGCATAAGTAGATATCTGATATACTATCTAATCTAGGGTGCTTGCTAGTAGAATAGACTACGTTAACAGGTTGTGATAATATGTACACACCATTGTTCAAATATCCACAAAAAATAGTAACACCATTCATAATGATATTACAAACTTGTTTCTTTATTAAAATTTCATAATCATTTTTGGCTAGAAGGCCTACAGAAATAATATTTAAAAAGAAACTAGGACAGAAATGACAATCATTAAGAACAACGGTATGGGACTCAAATACAAGTTTCAAGATTCCTAATGCTAGAACTGGAACTGGTCTTCTATCTCCAACGTTCATGAACCTCTCGCCTTGCTCGAATCTCCTACTGACCTGCAACCCTTGCAATGAATTGCAAATATGGTAAGGACTACCGATATCCAATACCTAGTTAGTTATATCACAAATAAAGAAATTGCAAGGAGTTATCATATAAATACCTTGCCCAGCAACAGCTTGCTTCTTTCTCTGCCTGTTTGAGTCCAAGAAGGCAATGTACTGTGGATAGTTTCTCATCCAATGCCCCCGTTTCTTGCAAAAGAAGCATTCAGTTTGACTCTTATCAGGCTTGATCTTTCTAGTCTGGCCCTGCACTGATGTCCCAGCCTAAACTTGCACTTTCTTCACTTTCTTCTTCTTGTTCTTCTTTCCTTTCTTAAAGGGTCGAGAACCAGAAGACGAACCTCCCACTAAGTTCACCGACTCCTTGTAGAGTTGGTGATCTTTCTCAAAGTTTTGAAGCAACCCCAATAACCCGTGGTAGTTTAGTTCAGGCTTTGTCATTCTATAATAAGTGAGAAATTGGAGATAAGACTTGGGTAGCGAGTCCAGTATTGCATCTTTCCCAAGCTGCTCATGCAAGGGAAAGTCGAGCTTGCTCAAACGCTCCATCAGCTCGATCATGTACAATACATGATCAGTGACAGAGGCACCATCTCGTATTTTGACATTGAAGATGGCACAACTAGTCTTGTGCCTCTCCACATCATCGGATGTGTCAAAGGCATCCTCCAACACTTGAAGCATGTCCTTTGGCAGAGCCATCTCAAATCTGTGACTGAACTCATTGCTCAAGACAGCCAGCATGATGCAGCGCACCGTGGTCCGATCACTAAGCCACTTCTGGTAAGTGTCTCTGACTATTCCACATGCATTGGCAGCTGGCTCCTCAGGTGCAGGATCTGTTATCACATATAGGATCCGTTCATGCTCCAGGACTATCTTCAACTTTTGGTACCAGCTATCAAAGTTGGTTCCCATCAAATTTTCGTTGTCCAACAATGATTAGAGCGATAAGGAAGTGGCCATATCTGCACAAAGGAAAACTATAACCTAATTAGTAATTGATTCATTAAATCTAAAGATTTGGACTTTAATCAAAAGGTTTCTCCCACTATTTTATTCGAATTAGTAGCCTCTACCTCCAATTCGAGAAATTACCCTAATTCTTTAGTAGGTTCTAGAATCCACTTAGACTGCACACAAGCCCAACTTTGGTTGGCCAACCCATGTATATCTAAGGATAGGTTTATAACCAATTGTTTCTCTAAACAATTTCTAGTAATTTAAATTTTGCCTCAATCTCTAATCAGTAGGCTTTGGCCTCTACTGAAAAGGTCTGGTTAGGTCCAACCATTAACATGACCATACTTGGCCCATCTAGCCAATGGATGATTAGGCCCAACTTTGGTTGGCTAATCTAACAACCATTTAGAAAGATGCAGTCAAAAAATCATATTATGAATGATAATTCCATCAGCCGATAAGCACCAGGCCTTTGGGCCTCTAATGATTATCCAACTGATGGACCCATTATCTTTCACTTAATGGGAGGCTATGATCTAGTTATCACCATAACTATTTTATTTTAAGGATCTAATAATTTTAGAAGATTTAATTGATTTAGAGAAGGAGGTCAGATGAACCAGCTTATCATGATCCTCCCACTAGCTTCACCAAGTCAGCTTAAGGGAGACCATTAAAAGGGCTGGTCTAGGAGTACCTAAATCAGTCACACTGATTTACCTAGTTGACATGGGTCATCTCGAATAGTCAAGTGATTCGATCAAAATATAATTTCACTAAGAGGTCAGATAAGTTCGATCGGTGGGAGGGTCTGCCAAAGCTTGTCTTAGACACCATCAGAAATGGTCAGATAAGCGGGCTACTAATTAAAAACCACCAGTCTGATTTACCTTAGACACCAACTGGTTTAATTAGTTTCAATTAAATCAACCTAACAGTTCATGCTAGATCACTTAGCCAAGAATCAAGTCCATTTGGTTCTCGTTAAAGATATGGACTTGATCAACTACAACTATTGTAATTGATTTAGAGAATCCTTGACCTAATCTAAGACAACAATTGATTAGATTTAGTCAATTCTCTAATTAAGTCTATCTTTAATCTAACCTTAGGTCTAACCCAATTAATGGACCTAATTTTTACTAACCCATTAACCCAATGTGTTACGGTTTGTGTCTTAGGTTCTTCAATTAACAATTCTAGAACCTAATCAAACAATTTCTTAATTCTCAATTAAGTTTTGGGCTAAGGGTTGGAGTTCGGCTTTTCGAAAATAATTTTCATATTTGTAAAATATTTTTACAACATGATTCTACCAATCAAGTTGTATGTTTGATTCATAATCAAAATCTAAGTAAAATAAACATGAAACTACTTTAGATCTAATCTAGACAGGTTCATGTAATTGAAACAATTTGAACTTTAAACTGTACAAATTTCTCAGACAAATATATGATGGTTCTTTGTACAAAAATTATTAACAAAGAGATTTTATTTTAGATTTAAATATCTTTTAAATCTAATAAATCATAAATTTAATCTAGATCATATCTAATAAATTTATGATTAAAGATAGATCTACACGAACTAGGATAACCTTTGCACTGTAAGGGGTAAACCTTACAGCAGGATAACCTATAGTTCGTGATTGATCTAAAAATTTTAATTTCAGATTTAACAATCAGATTATAAATTAGATCTAATCTAAGAAATAATCTAAGCATGTATAAATAATCATGTAATAAACAACCTAGGCTCTGATACCAATTGAAGGAATCAGATCTAGGGTTTCAGGGTTAGATCTTAAAACTTTTTCAAGATCAGACAGTGAAAGATTAAAATAAATCAAAATTTATCTTATTAAAATTAGAGAATCTCTAGATCTAAGATTTATTATATAATTATTATATGATATTAAATTAAAAATTAAAATATAAAGAGCAAGAACTACATGTTGATCATATCAACATGTTTCTATACTACATCTAATGTATGTAAAATATAATAGATCCGACCTATTACTTTGCAAGTTAGATATTCTAACTTTGCTGATTCGGGCTTGAGAATGATGTTGTGAACTGCGCATGCATCTGGCCTCTAGGAGTTGTCCACATGAGCCCACAAATCACGATCAGAAATTCTGATCCAGGAAATCAGCATAATATGCTAGTACTGTGCTGATCCTTCTTCGATGGTCGATCAAATGCCTCCTTCTTCTTGATTTGAACTCTTCCAAAGATGAGAAGTAGAAAAAAGAGTTCTAAATATGAGACACTCTAAAAAAACTCACAGATGGAGGAAGGAAAAAGGTAAACTCAGCAACCCTAGAAGAAGACCCTCTTCTTCTTCTCTTTGCTCTAACCTAGATATTTAGTTTTGTGTTTATTATATCTCCACGCTCCTACACTCTTTCACCCTAATTTTCATATGCCCCAAAGATTTCTCAATGCTCTATAATCCACAAAAATTTCAAGAAGAAATTCTTCTTAAATAATAAGATATGAAGAGTCCTTATCTAGGTCAAATACCTAGTCAAGGAAAATCCAAACAGGGCAAGACAAGTGGTGCCCAACTCTTGGGTGCCCCCTCCTTCTTTTTCTTACATGGACTATCTGCAAAGGGTGCACAATATATTTCATAAAATTACAAAAAATTTAGAAAAAATTTGGGTAAAATCAGTGTCATAAGAAAAGAGTTTTGGTTTCCTAAAATTCTATCTCATAGAATTTGAAATCCAAACTAATTCCTACTTTGACTTGATCCACAACCACATTCCATGTAAGAGAGAAAAAGTGAAAAGCATTAGGCATGTGTGAAGTCCTGAGAGAGAAGGTATTGTCACACAAAATAAGAGAGAGTGGGTGTGGGGAGCTAAGGTGGTGCAAGGTGGAATCCTAGTCTTACTAGGGTTTAATCTATGACTTGTTCAAATTTGATTTCTCAATCCAAATCAAACCAAAACCAAATAAACCCAATTAAAATAGATCTTAACCTAATTAAAAATTTAATTTAATAAGATTAAATTAGATTTAAATCTGATTTAATTTTTTAATCAAATTAGAAATTAGGTTGACCCAAGTCCTAATTGAACTAGGACTAGTTTTTCCTTGCACTTGGTTTATCGAATAAACCAATTGGACTTGATCCAATCAAGTCCAAATCAAATCTAATTAAATCATATTCAATTATACTTAATCTCAGCCTACTGGCTTAATCAAATTTAGCTAATTAGCAATCAAATTGCTAATCGATCCTCCTGTAATACTTGCACTAGGTTAAATTTTAATCGTATTGATCGTTTAACCCTAGAATGATTCTTAATCATTGATCAACCATCTGATCAGATCATGAACTCTAATGTGTGTGATCTCATAGGTTCAAACCTAAATCGATAGTATAGGAATAAATTTTTGTGCCAATCAAAGTGACCATCTAGTAATGGTACCCGACTGTCAGATAGGTCGCTTGTGTAGAACAACATCCTTAGAACCCATGCGGATATAGTTTTCATATAATTCATCTCCTTGACCAGAATGCACATAAGACATCTCAGAGTTCAACTGTCTACTCTGATCAGGTTGTCCACATTGTATTTCAAAATATCAAATCCATCTGATGGATTATCCTGGCCAAGGTTTTGCTAAATTGAAATACAGCACTCATTTTTCTACAACTCTTGGAGTGGTCAATCCCATCTTGATCACACTCTGACTTCGCAAGTACTTGACTATGCCTAGAAGCTTTCTATCACTAAATTAGAAATTTAGTTCGTCCAGTACCAAAGCACAGTGAGTTGCTTGCAAGTCACTGAGGCGATCTCAAGTCTGAGGGATACTTATACCTATATCCCATCAGAGACATTCTCAACAGCAAAATGCTCTGGAGTTGATCATATTCAATGATGATGTACCCTTATATCTCACCTGTATGCCATACCAGTGTCTCCACACTCTTTGGTTAAGAGGACAACCAACCCATATGGCCTACAGCGATCTATGCTCTATAGAAGCTGTCGTCCTTATTAACAACACATCATTTGATCGTGAACAGTTTTAAGGACTAATCGATAAATCTTCTCTTTATCGAACCTAAATAGTCCTAAGGACTTCATTACAATAATGGAGTTCATTAGAAGATGAAAACTTGTGATGAAAATATCAAAAATATATTTTATTTATTAACAAATCAATTACAGTACAAGGTTGCTCAACCATCAATAGGTTGATGATTGGCTTTTGGGATATATTTTACAACAGATCTATGATATGATTTAATATGAATTTAAGATCTGAAAATCAAAAATCTGTATCGATCTAATCGATACTGTAGACAAGATCTAACCCTTTGATCTATCAAAACCAATCAAACAAGTTCAAAACTCGTTACCAGATTGTGGATTGCTGATCTCCACAAGTGTCTCATGTGGAAAGGAATCCCTTCAAGTTGCTTGTAGCTGCACCAAAGGAGTCCGACCTCTACATATCATCCACACGAATAATGGATGCTGACAGGCTCCTCGGGAGTGCTATCTCGCTAGGATCTTCAAAGGTTGATCTTCTTCTTCTTCTTTTGACCTCTTGGATGCTCCAAAGGAGAGCAAGAATCTATAAAGGAAGAGAGGAGAGCTTTTGGGGAGAAACTAATTTCAGCCAAGAACATGTTGGATGTATGTCCTAGAAGCCAATCTTGACTGACGCATATCATATTACTAGGATATGATTTTATACTTAATAGGCACTTATATTACCATTTATGTTTTATGTGTCCATGAATCATTTAAGGGATTAACAAGATGATGACACATATTCTCAAAAAGTTAAGAATTTGAGACATGTGTCATTGATAGTTAATTTTTAAAGTGCTCTTGATCATAAGATCATCATGGGGATGGTGTTTGATCCGGATAGACCGATGCACGGATCACTTCTTTCAGACAAATGAGTCTTGAGTCTGTGATGTAGTGACACTAGAGTAAGAGTGTAGGTGGTTGTTAGAGAATAACTAGCACTGAGTGTGACCAACACAAGAAGTCATATAAATGTCTACTCATTTGTTAGTAACTTTCTTGATGCTGTAGTAGTGTGACCGATCTTTTGATCTGTGGTGCTATAGTTGCTCGCAGTGAGACTAATGGAGTTTAACTACACATAAATATTGACTCAATGAGTCTTTGTTTGAATGTTGGCGATAGTTGGTCCATTGTAAGAGTAGGGTGTGTGCCTAGATGGAATCTATTGACCCTAGCAGAAGGGAGTAGTCCTATGAGATTTAAGAAGTTGAATCCTTAAGTTTATAGCTATAGTAGTGTGATTGATGCAAAAAAATTTTATAAGAATCATACATGGACTCGAGCTAATTAAATCTATCATATGACTGATGATGAAATTTGATGATTCATCCATGGCCTGCCATCTGGTTGGGACTCATGATAGAGGGACTGTATCATATGCTAACTATTCCTAGAGGTTCATCACCTTTTATTCTGCTAGATTGCCACTACATACTGTTAGGTGTCACTGATGGATTGTGAGACCCACGGCATCATCTCAATGATCGATGATCTTTGATGGGTAAAGTTGGAATAGTTCTAATCCATTGAAAGAAGTTTTAATGATATTGTGATAGGGATCACAATATATCTCACTACCAGACAGAATATAACCTATGGGATCACATACAATAGGATTTTTTACTGATCAGATGGTTTAATTATGATTATGAATTATGATAGGATTTAATTATCAATTTGATTGATGATTAATCAAATACAAAAATTATAATTAAGTAACTTGCTAAAGAGTTAGTGAGTTATAGGAGGATTAATTAGCAATTAGATTGCTAATTGACTCAATTTGATTGAGCAATGGGGCTTGCATCAAGTTTAATTAAATTAGATTTAATTTGACTTGACATAGATTTAATTTGATTAAGCCTAATTGGGTTATGAGATAACCAAATTACATGGTAGGATAATTTTTTGTTTGATTAAGATTTGGGTTTGACTTAATTCGACTTAATTCCTAATTAGACTAGGATCTATCTAAGAGTTTTTTGGGTTTCTATTTGGACTAAGAATCCTCCTCTAATTAGGTGACATCTAATTCTTAATTGGATTAGGTTTTAATCTAAATAGTTTTGGTTCTTAATTAGATTAAGATTTCAATCTATTTGGATCTAATCAATTCTTAATATGATTAGAATTGGTTAGAATTTTATTTGGTTTAAATCAGCCACCTAAAGAGGAGTCCCATGTAGTTTGGACTCTCCCTCCTCTCATGCGCCAACTAGTCCCACGCCCACTTTGATTTTGGATGCCACAAATACCCAACGCCTCTCCCTCTTTTGCATGTAAAAAATCATATCAAACTCTTTTTCTTCGTGAGCTATATGGGCACAAAAAGAGATGGTTTGTGGTGGTACAAATCAAGAGTCCAAGGAAGTTTGGTCGCTCACCAAAAGGCCTTATCTCTCCCTATTTAAATAAGGGATCATAAGGGGTGGTAACCAACCTGATATGGATTAGTTTGAGATGCCAAAAAGAAGAGGAGGCATGTGTGAAAAATAAGGGAGAGGGTGCGGCATGAAGGTCCAAGGCATGAGGTAAGTTAGCCCTTATCTTTTCTTTCTTACCAACAACCAAAGGTTGGTTGTTAGGGCCTTCTCTCTCTCTCTTTTGTCCAAGTTTGGACATAGATTTTTTTTCTCCCCTTTGTCCAAGAGTTGAACATGAATTCTCTAGAACCCTAGCATAGAGATTTTATCCATGGGTTTTAGGAAGAAAGAGAAAAAAAATATTCTTCTCATAATCTCTAGCATAGAGATCATCATCCTCCTATTATTTTCTTCTTCTCTAAGAGTGTCTTGAGAGAAAAGAAGATTTTTCAATTATCAAGATACGATCTCTGCAAAGAAGCTAGTACTCCGATGAGATCAAAAAGCTTCTGATCGGATCGAAGTCTCATATGAATATCCGTAGAGGTCGGATACTTGTGCGGTTTCAAGAGATCTTTAGAAGATATCCACGAACATCAATTCACGGTGTAGATCGACCCGTGCTATGATATGAAGATTAGATCTTCTTTATTTACTTTTTTTTATTTGATTTTTGTATCTGAATTCTATCTCATATATATTAATCTTGTTTTATGATTTTAAGATTTGATCTTATGCATGCTTAGATTAAATTAGATTTAATCTAAATTTTTTAAAATTTTTACTACATACTTATTTCAAAATTTTTACATGCATGAAATCATGAAATCTCAATAATAGTATCAGAGCCACATCATATGCATGAGATTAGGATTTAGATCCAAAATCTATAGAGAAAAATTTTAGATCTAAAAATTTTTTATATCATTCTTACATAAGGTTATCCTGGCATAACTTGCTATGCTGTATGGTTGTCCTAAAATTATATTAAAATTTTTGAAGTAGTCATCGATATACATACCTATTCCATGAATAGTCATCAGTAAATATTATGAAGTAGAGATAACCACCCTTGGTCTGTACATCAAATGGATCACAAACATCAGTGTGCACTAGGGCTAATATCTTAGTGGTCCTTTTCTTATATCCCATAAAGGATAGCTTGACCATCTTTTTTTAAAGATAGGACTCACAAACTGGATATGACCCAAAAGTCAATGGCCCGAAAAGGCCATCTTTCTCCAATTTTTTAATTCTGTACTCTTCTATATGGCCTAATCTAAGGTCCCTTAGATATCTTTGGTTTAGTCTATCTCTTGATCTCTTAATCCCTACGGCATTCACTACTTACTCATTAACATTTACACATGCATCAACATGCAAATTGTTGAGATCGTCAAACATAAAGGCACGTGCAACAATTTTATTTTCAAAATAAATTGAACACTGATCTTTATTAAAATTAAATATGTAATCATCCTGTACTAGCACAGATACAGAAATCAAATTTTTGCTAGTTACAGGTACATAAAAATAGTCTCTAAGTTTTAAACTATATCTTGATGGTAGTGCAGAGGATAGGTGTCCATGACTACAGCAGTAACTCTTGCCCCATTATCGACTCGAAGAGTAATTTCACTTTCTCTCAGTCCTCTACTTATCTTTAGACCTTGAATTGAAGTGCACAAATGAGCAATAGAACCAAAATATAAAACCCAATTGAAAGAAGAAAAAACCATAAGATTAGTTTCCATAATGAGAAACTTAGATATACCTTTAGAAGGCATGTCATTCTTCTTGTTTTTCAGGCTCATCTGGTATGTAGGATAGTTTCTTTTCCAGTGGTCTTCAATATTGTAATGAAAATATTTTTTCTTATCATCAACCTTTTTCGAAGCTCCTTTTTTTAGCCTGTTGGGAATTGTGTTCTAAAATCAATCATGTAATGATTGAGTTCATCTTTGTATATGAATTATTAATTATTGAATAATAGTTATTCTGATATTTTTCATCATAAAGTGACATCTTTCTTGAACTCTTGTACTGTGATGAAGTCCCTAGAACTATGCTAGTATACGATAAAGAGAATATTTATCGTATAGTTCTTAAACAAGTTCGTGATCAAATGATATGTCATTATGGGATGATGATGTTTATTGAGTGAAGGTCGTTGTGTGCCATATGGATTGGTTATCCTATTAACCAAGGAGTGTGGTAACACTGGTATGACATATAGATGAGATATAAGGGTACATCATTACTGAACAAGTGACTCACCTGATGATCATTCTGCTATCAAGAGCTGCTTGCAAAATACATGGGTATAAATATCCTTCAGATCTGAGATCACCATAGTGACTTGCAAGCAACTCACTATACTTTGATATTGAACTATCTGAATTTTTAATGCAGTGACGGAAGGCTATTGGGTACAGTTAAGTACTTGCAAAGTCTGTGTGTGGATCAAGATGAGATTGACCCTTCTGGATTATTGGAGTTGATGTATCACTGTATTTCAATTTAGTAAAGTCTTGGTCAGGATAATCCATGAGATAGATTTGAAAGGTTAAAATATAATGTGGATGAAGCAATCTCGGTTCACAGTTAACTTGAGACCATCCTAAAGCATCCAAGATCAAAAGGATGAATTATGCGGTAACCATGAGTATGAGTTCTGAAATATTCTTTTATGATAATTTGACCTATCTGAACATCGAAAACTATTGCTAGATAGTATCTTGATTAGTGCAAGAATTGATTTCTGTACTATCACTTAGTGTTTGAACCTATGGAGTCACGCACACAAGTCAGATAAAGTAGGAAGGAATTGACCAATGTTTATATGTTCAATCTGAAAGTACTTGACTTGATTGAGAATTGAGTTATGGGTCAAACAGGATTGAAGAGTTGACTAAGTCTAGCTAGCACTACACATGAGGTTCAGGTTCAATCTTGGGGATGAACAATTTCTATCTATAATCTATGAATATATGAAAGATTGAATTTAAGTACTAATTAATTTTAGATTAGATCTAAATTAATTAGACTTAAATACGTCTAAAATTTAAGTTACACTTGATGCAAAAATCTTAAAGAGTTTAGAATTAACAGTCTTTCAAAATTATTTCAAACCGGCTTCGAATCGAATTTGAATCGAATCTATTTTGGATGAGATATGAGTATTCCTACTTGCACTGGGAATATCCACTCATAAAGCATGACCAAAAATTGGTTTGATGCTTATCTGGGGCATCCCAAGTGGGTGTGAGAGTGGGTGCAAAGTAGATGTCATAAGTGATGGTAATTATATCTCATATAGCAGTCCTTCTTTCATGAGTATTGGATCAATTCAAATCAGATGTGAACAACGAGTTCTCCTCTCATTGGATCATGAGAATCATCTATAAATAGAGAGGGTCTCTACCTATGGATGATAGAAGAGAATAAAATAGCAAACTAATCGAATTAAGAGAAGAGAAAAAGAGAGAGAGACAGGTGTGTAGAGAGGGTCTCTACATCTCTCCCTTTGTTGTTGCCTCCTCTCCTTGGGTGTGGATCCTTCTTAAGCATCCTACCTGCTGGTGTGAGGTGTCACATCATCACATCTCATTCCTCAGTTAATTGAGTTGTGAAGCTAATTAGATTGGAGTTCATCCTACTTTCCTACAGCATCTGACATGCATGCGAAGTAGAGGGTCTGTATATCCAGGCCTCTACGAAAGTTTATATCACTGTTGGAAAAGGAATAGAGTTTCATGCATGAATTTCAAAACTTTTTTGAAATATAACGCAGCGGAACATGTAAATTAAATAATTTAATCTATAAATACATGTAATAAAATTACTAAACCCTACAATTAGGACCTATAACATGTCATATTATATTTATAAATAAGAAAATAAAAGATTTGGTATTGATCAAATCAATACCTTAGATCTGAAACAGTTTATGATCTAAAACCTAGATTATATCTAGATAAAAGAAGAGATCAGATCTCTTACCTTCATGCGGGTTGAGAACTCCATAGTTAATTTTTTTTATTATTTTAGAGCCACACATGCATCCGACCTCTATAGGTGATCCACACAAGGCTGCAACAAAATCGAAGGATCTTCGAACGAAGATCCACTCGTAGTGCTAGCTTCTTGCAGATCCCTCTGGATGGTTAATCTAAAAAATATTTTTTAGATCTCTTAGATATTCTAAAGATGAAGAATATGAGGAGGAATAAGGGAGAAGTCAAATCTTTTTACCTCCATATAATTAAAATTAATATTTAATAGAAAAGGATCCTAAGAGAAGACATATCTTCTCCTTCAGTACATCAACAATTGATATCCTAAAAATATCTCTATGCTAGGACTTGAGAAAACCTTCTTCTCTTGATATTTTTCTAGTTTCTAGATCTTATGATATCTAATTTTTCTCATAAAAAAATCTCATGATTTATGGTGAAGAAGGGTTCTAAATGAAACCTCAAGAAAGACCTTCTTTTCTTCTTCTTCTTCCATCAGAACATGATCATATCATGTCCAAAACAAGATCACCATGCTCCAACTTTTTGGAGCATGAATTCACCACACCATCCCTCTTTCTATTTTAAATTTTTTATCATATAAAAAATATAAAACAAAGAGATATTAATATGAAAGAGAAAATAATAAGAGAAGACAATCTTCTCTCTTACCTTTCTCTTTACAAGACATCAATCTTTGATCTCTTGATTGAAGAATTTCCTCCAAGGATTTTGGCACCTCAAACCACCCATGTAATCCTTCTTTCTCTCTTATATTTTTATCACATAAAAATATAAAAATAAAGAGAGAAAAAAATATGAAAGAAAACCAATAAGAGAAGATAATCTTCTCTCTTACCTTTCTTCTCTACAAGACATCAATTTTTGATCTCTTGTTAGAGGACTCTTCTCCATGGATTTTAGTGCCTAAAACCTATCAAGTCTTCCTCATTCTCCTCTGGTAATTTTCTTAATTTTTCATGAATTTTTGACTCCTATATCATGGCATATGGGGCGACCTCCTTTTATATGGCAGACTAGGTCATAAGACCTAGTCTAACAAGGAGTCCTTGGGGCATCCAACTCTTGGACGCCCCCTATCTTATTTATTTCATTGATAGCATGAAAATAACCACAAAAGGGGAAACAAAAAGGAAGATAAACATGGGGAAAGTTGGTGCAAGAGAGGGAGGGAAGAGTCCTTGTGAAGAGGGGCTCTTTTAAAAAGAGAAATAGGCTAAACCACTTTTCACAATGAACCAAATTAATTTTCACATTGAACCAGATCAAATATGGTTCAAATCTCTAGAATAAGTGGTGTGAGATAACTTTCTTTAGATATAGAAATCATAGAAAATTTATCTAGAATTAATTAGTGGGCGTGCGCTTTGATTTTCTTAGGTGGCGTAAGAGAAGATGGAATCCTAGTCTAACTAAGATTCTTATTTAGATTAGGTCAAATATTTTGAACCAAATTTAGATTAATTATAACCTAATTAATGGTGATCTTAGTCCAGCTAAAAGTTTAATTAAATTAGATTAAATTATATTTAATTTAAATTTTAATTTAATTAGGAATTAGGTGCATACAAGTCCTAGTCAAACAGGGACTTGTTCTCCCTTGCAACTGGCTTATCCAATAAACCAATTAGACTTAATCCAATTAAATCCAAAGTAATTCTAATTGAATAATATTCAATTAGACTTGATCTCAATCTAATTGCTCAATCAGATTGAGCCAATTAGCAATCCAATTGCTAATGATCCTCCTACAACACTTGCATTAGGTCAAACATCAATCACATTGATTGTTTAACCTTAGAATGATTCTCAATCATCGATTAACCATCTGATTTGGTTACAACCTCTTATGGTGTGACCCTATAGGTTTGAATCTAAGCTGGTAGTATAAGAACCAATTTCTGTACCAGTCAAAGTAACCATCTAGCAATGGTTTCCGACATCCAGATAGGTCGAATGTATGCAAAGCAACATTCTAAGAATCCTGACCGATGGTTATCGTACAATTCATCCTTTTGACTAATAATGCTCAAGATGATTTTGACTATGCTGTCAACAATCATGTAAGTCATCTCTATTGTGTCTCAAAATTTTTACAAATTTTGTGACTCCTCGCGAGGATTACCTAGGCCTAGGTTTTGCTAAATTTAAACACAGCGAGACATTCTCTTCCTGAAGTTAATCAGGAGTGGTCAATCTCATCTTGACTCACACACCGACTTCATAGGTACTTTACTGTACCCAAAAATCTTTCGAACATATATTAAAAATACAGACAGTCCGGCACCAAAGTACAGTGAGTTTCTTGCAAGTCACCGTGGTGATCTCAGGTCAGAGGGACACTTATACCCATTGGTCTTGGTTAACTACTCTTGATAGTAGAGTGTTACATTGGTCACGTTCAATACAGATGTACTCTTACATCTCACCTGGATGCCATACCAGTGTCTACACACTACTTGATTACGAGGACAACCAACGCATATGGCATACAGCGACCTACACTTGATAAGTTATCATCCTTGTTAATAACTTATCATTTGATCATGAATAATTTAAGAACCATCCGATAAATCCTCCTTTATTGGTTGGTTATAGTTCTAAGGACTTCATCATAATTTAGGAGTTCATTTAAGGAAGATAGAACTTTTATGATGAACCTGCCAAATAACTATTATTATTTGATAATTCATATACTAATTCCAATCATCTACCGCTTAGATGATAGACTTTAGGACACATTTTCCAACAACTCCCACTTGTATTAAAGCCAATCAGAATGATATCAAATATCCTATCTTCCACTTGAGTTCGTAGAACTTCCTAGTTTCGAGGCCTCAGCAAATGGGTCAGTCAAGTTCTCCCTTTTCATTGATCTTTCAAAGATTGATGTCACCCTGATCTAAAATCAAAAGTGATAGTAATATAGAGTATGCTGGTCCTTCGATTCTTTAGCCAGATTTATGGCTCTAGTGCTATGATAAGACTGGACCATCGGTGGAGGGTGCCACTCCAAACCTATTAATGAAGCTCAGCAATTACACAGCTTACATGACAGCATTATATGCTACGATATACTCTACATTACTAACTGAGTAGACTAAAGTATCCTGTTTGGAACCTTTCTAGCAGATTGCTCCTACAATTAGGGTATGATCCGACACTTTCTTATTGTCATCTTGATCTGATTAAAATCAAAACATCCATATGTTTAAAGTCAGTATTTCCATATTTGAGTCACTGGATCTTAGTATTTCCCAAATACTTAAGGATTGTCTATACAATCTTCCAGTGGCTCTTACTTAGATTAGACTAGTATCTGCTCACTACCATTAGTGAGCATACCATATCTAGTCTTAAACATGAAGAAATTAGATGACACCCAAACCTTTATTCCTTGCAATGCTGGAATGCCATTTTCGATTAAGAGAATTTCATCCACAGACAAACAAGGAAAAACACTACAGAATATTTTACCCATTTATAAATGCAGGGTACCTCTTTGTTTATAACAAAGACATATGTTCGAAATGTATGTTCTAACTCTGGGATAATAGCGAAATGAGCTTTATAGGTCTCCACCTTTTCGTCTGTGCTACTCTGATCCTTTTGAAAAATCTAATCACACCCAATGGGTTTTATTCTTTCAGGTGAATCATCTAGTGTCCATACACATTGATTTCCATAGACTTCAATTTGGATTTAATGACTCCAAGCCACTTCTCAGAGTTAGACCACTACATTGCATTTACTTTAATGGGCTCCAAGTTTGATCTAATCAAATCCGATTCTGTAGGTTTACTAGATTATATCGGTTCATTTTCTACTAGTCAAACATTCAAGTTCAACATGATAGGCATCAGTTCTTTCTCTAAGGAACTTCTTTTCAAAAGGAATGCCCTACTGCTAATGAGCATCTTATGATCTTCAGCATGATAGAATTAGTAACCCTTAAACAACTATTGGACTATGAACCAAGTTTATCTGTATGCAAACTTTTGACATAGGCTGATCAACTCCAAACCCAAAGGTGAGAGAGTCTAGGTCTATGCTTGATCCTTATCTCATATGGAATCTACACAACAGACTTACTCAGTATATTTTCAGAGTAAAATAAGTAATCACACAAGAGCACAATCTTGAAACAGGCAGATTAGTGAACCTTATCGTGGATTGAATCATGTCTAACAAAGTTCAACTTCTCCTTTCAGATACAATGTGTTTTGAAAAAGAATCCACTGAGAGAGAATCCAATTCTCTCCTAGATATGTTATCCTTTTCATCCTTTGAATCATTTGAACATTTCAAATGATTTGGCTAGATGCACCCATGCCCAGATAGGTCGTCTGTAATGAAATATTAATATCTTTCTCTGGCACTTAAGTTCACAGGTCCACATACATCACTATGTCTGAGACTTAGAACTTTATCAGCTTCTTCACCTTTTTCATTAAAAGGTGACTTTGTCATCTTTCCAAGAAGATAAGACTCACAGGCTATCAATGATTCACAATCATTGATGTCGAGGTTTTCCTCTCAAGCTAACCCATTTATCCTATTCTTGTCAAGATGACTAAGCCTATAATGCCAAAGATAGACATTCATGACATTATCTAACTTGAGCGTGTATATTACACTTAACAGGCTGTGTAAATATCATTTTCTTATTGTCCATATATTATTGTAACATTATTCATAATAATATCACAATAATCTTCCTTTATGAATGATGATCATCTTTAGCCAAAAGGCCAACAAAGATTATAAACAATGGACAATAGTAACAATTACTTTAAATGATAATATTTGAAAATAAGCTCTACAATTCCTAAAGTTAGGATTGGAATAAGACTTCCATCCCTAACATTCAAAAATTTCTCACCATTTTTAAATATTCTATTTACTTGTAGTCCTAGTAATAAATTGCATAAAATCATCGATATCTAATACCTAGGTAGTGAAATTACATAAAAAAACTTTAAGGTGTTATCATATAACATCCTTGATGAACAACCCTTGCTCCTTTCTCTTGTTCAGCCTATTATGGTCAAGGGAAGCAAGACAATTCTTCTTCCTATGATCCTGTGCTTTTGCCTGATTTGAATTAATTTTGGACTAATTATTTTGACTGGACTAAGAAGTCCCAATATGAACCCATTCGTACTGCTGAACCAAATTCAACTTTTGATACTAATTAACGAAGTTGGGTCCCATAAGTCATCACTGTCTAACAGCGATTGAGCAATTAAGGTTTAACCTTATTTTGAGAAAAGAGAACAATGACCTAATGTATATGAATTATTTTAAGCCTATAGACTTGGACTTTAGTCTCAAGGTTCTCCCACTATTTTATTCAAATTGGTAGCCTCTACCTCCAATTCAAAAAATTATTTTAATTTTTTAGTAGGTACTAGAATCCATATAGACTACACACAAGCCTGACTTTGGTCGGCCAACCCATATGCATCTACAGGTAGGTTCATTAACCAATTATTTCTCTAAACAACTTCTAGTAATTTAATTTTCCCCAGAAACCTAATCAGTAGGCTTTGGCCTCCACTGTAAGGATCCGGTTAAGCCCAACTTTGGTTGGCTAACCTAACCACCATTAGAGAGATACATCCAAATCGTCATATGATGAGTGATAATTCCATTAGTCAACAAGCACGAGGCCTTTGGGTCAGCAATGATTATTGAGTTAATGGACTCATTATCAAACACCTTAATGGGAGGCTATGACTCAGTTATCTCCATAACTTTATCATTTTAAGGACCTAATAATTTTAGAAGATTTAAAATTATTAGTGATTTAAGGATAGAAAAGATATGGACCAATTCGCTCCCACTGACTTCATCAAGTCAAGTCCTCCCACTGACTTCTCAAGTCATTAATAAGGACTAGGATCAAATTTGGTCCATGGGCATCTAGATCAGTCTCACTGAATGAAATTAGACTCTCTGATTTCCTATGTGACATGGGTTAGCACGAATCAATGTGCAACCTAATCAAGACCTGATTAACCACATTGGCCAGGTAAGTATGATCGACGGGAGGGTCTGCCAATGCTTGCCTTAGACACCATAATAAATGATCAGGTAAGCATGCTCCCAATTAAAAACCATCGATCAAATTTACCTTAGACACCAACTGGTTTATCAGTTTTGATTTGGTCTGCCTAAAGACTCGGGCTCAGCCGCTGAGCCACGATCAGTGTCCATTTGTTAGATATATGGACTTTGATCAACTACAACTATTGAAGTGATCTATAGAAATGACCTAATCCTAATTAACTTTTAATTAGGTTTGATCAATTTCTTAACTTAGTCCATATTTAATCTAACCCTAGGTCTAACCTAGTTAATGATCTGATCAAAGCTAACCCATTACCCTTTAACCCATGTTTTATGAAATTGTTTTAGGATCTTTAAATCATAAATGTAGATCCTAAATAATCACTTAATTCTTTTAATTAAGTTCATGGTTGAGGGTTGGGGTTTGGCATTTTGAAAAATATTTTCAACTTTTGAAAGGTTTAATACAATCTAGTGTTGTTTCATTAAATAGGTTGACTCATTTCAAAAATGGGTCGGCTTATTTTACTAATAAATACTAACAATTAAAATCAGTTAGAAATATAATTCAGCCAACTTTTTAGTCGAGCTGGCATGTTGGTCGAGCTGGCTTGTTGGGCAAGCCGGCCCGATCAGCAAATAGAACCTTCGCAAGATCCTGTTCTAGGCTGATTTTAATCTACGTATATTACATAAAAATTCATGAAATAAAATAGACTTAATCTAAAATATTCATGACAAGATTTATTTGAACTCTTTTAAATTTTCTAGATCGCAACGTACTAGGACAACCTTTGCACTATAAGGGGTAAACCATACAACAGGACAACCTACAGTCCGTGCGATCATTATTTTATTTTTTAGATTTATTTTAATATAATTATGAATATATTATAAAAGAACCTGGATACTCTGATACCACTATTGGAAAAGGTGCAGAGTTTCATGCATGAATTTCAAAACTTTTTTGAAATATAACGCAGCAGAACATGTAAATTAAATAATTTAATCTACAAATACATGCAATCAAATTACTAAACCCTACAATTAGGATCTATAATATATCATATTATATTTATAAATTAAAAAAATAAAAGATTTGATATTGGTCAAATCAATATCCTAGATCTGAAACAGTTTCAGATCTAAAACCTAGATCATATCTAGATAAAAGAAGAGATCAGATCTCTTACCTTCATGCGGGTCGAGAACTCCACAATTAATTTTTTTATTACCTTTAGAGCTGCACAAGCATCCAGCCTCTACAGGTGATCCACACGAGACTGCAACAAAATCGGAGATTCATCGAATGAAGATCCGCTCAAAGTGCTAGCTTCTTGCAGATCCCTTCGGATGGTTAATCTAATAAATATTCTTTGAATCTCTTGGATATTTTAAGAGATGAAGAATATGAGGAGAAATAAAAGAGAAGTCAAATCTTTTGACCTCCCTATAATTAAAATTAATATTTAATAGAAAAGGGTCTTAAGAGAAGATAGATCTTCTCTTTCAGTACATCAACAATTAATATCCTGAAAATATCTCTATGCTAGGACTTGAGAAGACCTTCTTCTCTTGATATTTTTTTAGTTTTCAGATCTTATGATATCTAATTTTTCTCATAAAAAAATCTCATGATTTATATAGAAGAAGGGTTCTAAAAGAAATCTCAAGAAAAGACCTTCTTTTCTTCTACTTCTTCCATCAGAACATGATCATATCATGTCCAAAATAAGATCACCATGCTCTAACTCATTGGAGCACGAATTCACAACACCATCCCTCTTTCTTTTTAGAATTTTTATCATATAAAAAATATAAAACAAAGAGTTATTAATATGAAAGAAAAAATAATAAGAGAAGATAATCTTCTCTCTTACCTTTTTCTTTATAAGACATCAACCTTTGATCTCTTGATTGAAGAATTTCCTCCAAGAATTTTGGCACCTCAAACCACCTGTGTAATCCTTCTTTCTCTCTCATATTTTTATCACATAAAAACATAAAAATAAAGAGAGAAAAAAATATGAAAGAAAACCAATAAGAGAAGACAATCTTCTCCCTTACCTTTCTTCTCTACAAGACATCAACTTTTGATCTCTTGTTAGAGGACTCTCCTCTATGAATTTTGGTGCCTCAAATCTCTCAGGTCTTCGTCATTCTCCTTTGGTAATTTCTCAATTTTCCATGAATTTTTGACTCCTATATCATGGCATATGGGGCGGCCTCCTTTTATATGGTAGACTAGGTTATAAGACCTAGTCTAACAAGGAGTCCTTGGGGCATCCAACTCTTGGACGCCCCCTATCTCATTTATTTTGTAGATAGCATGAAAATAACCACAAAAGGGGTAAAAAAAAGGAGGATAAACATGGGGGATGTTGGCAGGGAAGAGTCCTTGTAAAGAGGGACTCTTTCAAAAAGAGAAATAGGCTAAATCACTTTCCACAATGAACCAAATTAATTTTTATATTAAATCAGATAAAATCTGATTCAATTCTTTATAATAAGTGGTATGAGATTACTTCTCTTAGATATAAAAATCATAGAAAAATTATCTAGAATTAATTAGTGGGCGAGGGCTTTGATTTTCTTAGATGGCACAAGAAGATGGAATCCTAGTCTAACTAGGATTCTTATTTAGATTAGGTCAAATACTTTGAACCTAATTTAAATTAATTATAACCTAATTAATAGTGATTTTAATCCAACTAAGAGTCCAATTAAATTTGATTAAATTATATTTAATTTAAATCCTAACTTAATTAGGAATTAGGTGCATACAAGTCCTAGTCAAACAGGGACTTGTTCTCCCTTGCAACTGACTTATCCAATATATTAATTAACTTAATCTAATTAAATATAAATAATTTTAATTAAATCATATTCAATTAGACTTGATCTCAATCTAATTGCTCAATCAGATTGAGCCAATTAGCAATCCAATTGCTAATGATCCTCCTGCAACACTTGCATTAGGTCAAACATCAATCACATTGATTATTTAACCTTAGAATGATTCTCAATCATCGATTAACCATCTGATTAGGTTACAACCTTTATGTATGTGACCCTATAGGTTTGAACCTACGTTGGTAGTATAGGAACCAATTTCTGTACCAGTCGAAGTAACCATCTAGCAATGGTTTTCGATGTCCAGATAGGTTGAATGTATGCAAAGCAACATTTTAAGAATCCTGACTCATGATTATCGTATAATCCATCCTTTTGATCAATAATACTCAAGATGACTTTGAGTATGTTGTCAATCACTCATACAAGTCATCTCTATTATGTCTCAAAATTTTGCAAATCCCGTGACTCCTCACGAGGATTACCCAGGCCTAGGTTTTGCTAAATTGAAACACAACGAGACATTCTTTTCCTGAAGTTAATCAGGTGTGGTCAATCCTATCTTGACTCACACACCAACTTCACAAGTACTTAACTGTACCCAAAAATCTTTCAAACCTATATTAAAAATACAGGCAGTCCGACACCAAAGCACAGTGAGTTGCTTGCAAGTCACCGTGGTGATCTTAGGTCGGTGGGACACTTAAATCCATTGGTCTTAGCTAACTACTCTTGATAATAGAGTGTTATATTGGTCATGTTCAATACAGATATACTCCTACATCTCACCTGGATGCCATACCAATATCTCCACACCACTTGGTTACGAGGACAACCAATGCATATGGCATACAACGACCTACACTTGATAAGTTATCATCCTTGTTAATAACTTATCATTTGATCGTGAACAATTTAAGAACCATCCGATACAATTTAAGAATGCATCAGAACTGAAGACAAACCTCTCGGTGCAGCTACCTATGTGATTGAGTTTCTCTATTATGAGTCCCAACTGAATTAGGGTTAAGGTGAACTCATCAAACCCAACATCAGTCATATGAATCAATCGATCGATCCGAGTCTGATGTGAAACTCTAATGGAAAACTCTTTTCTATTATTTCACTCTGCCATGGCCGTGGGCTTAAGGACTCGATCTTTCAATCATCATAGGATAACTCCTCTCATCTACTGAGGTTGATAGATCCCATCTTGGTGCGACCTAGTTCCTACAATGAATATGCTACAGCCAACATACACCTCAGGGTTTCGAATGGCTAGGAGACCAAGTTATGGTGTAGTCAAACTATAACACACTTAAGGTGAACTGTTGATGTACCTCAGGTCAAAGAACTAGACACACAACTGCAGCATCGAACTACTCATTGACGAGAAGGTAGACTTCTTTATGACTGCTGAAGTGGTCACGCTCAGTACTCTCATTCTCAATGAATACCTGTACTCTCACTCTGGTGTCTCCACACCATAGACTCAAGATACATCTATCCTAAGAAAGTGATCGTATACCAACCTTTCGGATCGATCACCATCCTCGTAATGATCCTATGGTCAGGAGCTATTTCTGAGTTAGTTATGTAAATTCATGTCTTAAATTTTTAACTCTTGAAAATATGAATTTATATTCCTACTAACTCAAAGGATGTATCATAGACACAATATACACAATGTGATAGAAGAATAACCCTTTTATTCATTTATAGTCAAAATTATAAATTTATCCTTAAATTTGTACAGGAATGTGTCAGTCGATCTGGCATCTAGGGCACACATCTAACAAACTCCCACTTGACCTAATGCCAATTGGCTATATATCTAAGTCCAATCTTCTCAAGGTGGGCTTCAATCTTCTATTGGCCCAATGGCTTAGTCAGCGGGTCTACCACATTATCTGTGGAGTCGACTCTCTTGACCTCAACATAACCCTTTTCGAGGTAATTACAGATCAGATGGAATCGCCACTCGATGTGCTTGGACTTCTGGTGAGACCTTGGCTCCTTAGCTAGGGCTATGGCATCATTATTGTCGTAGTAAAGAGGTATGACATCCGATGACATCACTCCAAGCTCTGAGGTAAACTTCTTGTACCAGAATGTCTCCTTCACAGCTTCTGATGCAGCAATGTACTCTGCCTCCATGGTGGAATCAGCAAGCACCATCTACTTGAAACTCTTCCAGCTGACTGCACCACCATTGTAAATGAACAGACTCCCAGATGTTGACTTTCGATCATCTATATCAGACATAAAGTCTGAGTCTGTATATCTCTGAATCTGAAGTTCTCCATTCTCAAAGACTAGAAACATATCCTTAGTCCTTCTCAAGTACTTAAGGATACATTTTACAGAAGTTCAGTGCTCTTCATCTAGATTCGACTGATATCTGCTTGTGACACTCACAGCATGGGCTATATCAGGTCGTGTACATAGCATGGCATACATGAGGCTCCCTATTGCCGAAACATAAGAGATCTTGCTCATGCATTCAATCTCCTCAGGTGTGCTAGGGCACATCTTCTTGGAGAGATGAATGCCATGTCTAAAAGGCAATAAACCTCTTTTGGAGTTTTCCATGCTAAACCTTTTTAGCACCTCCTCTATGTACATCTTCTGTGAAAGTCCGAGCATCCTATTTGGTCTATCTCTATAGACCTTAATACCCAGTATAAAGGATGCCTCTCTTAGATCTTTCGTAGAGAACTCCTTAGACAACCATACTTTGACTAAGGTCAACATGGGAATGTCATTTTCAATTAGGAGGATGTCATCTACGTACAATACGAGGATGACAACTACGCTCCCACTGACCTTTTGGAACCCATATGGTTTTCTCCTCGTTCTTGATGAAATCAAACATTTTGATCACATCATTGAAACGAGTATTCCAACTTTGAGATGCTTGCTTAAGTCCATAAATGGACCTTTGCAGCTTGCAGATCTTGTGATCATCATCACTGGATATGAAACCAAGCGGTTGTTCCATATAGATATCTTCCTCAAGATATCCATTTAAGAACACTGTTTTCACATCCATCTGTCATATTTCATAATCAAAATAGGCTGCAATAGCAAGCAATGTACGGATGGATTTAGCATGGCTATGGGCGAAAAGTTATCCTTATAGTCAATGCCTTCGCGCTGACTATAACCTTTCGCTACGAGCCTAGCCTTGAATGTCTCCATATTCCCATCTATACCTATCTTTCTCTTGAAGATCCATTTACACCCAATAGGTACAATACCTTCAGGTGGATCTACCAAGGTCCAGACTTGGTTTGAGTGCATTGAGTCAATTTCTGATCTCATTACCTCTAACCATTTCTCAGAGTTGATATCTGATATCACCTCGTCATAGGTCTTGGGATCATCACCATGAACCCCATTTTTTGTGAGGAACATTTCCTCTACATCCTCTAGTATGGTACCTAAGTACCTTTTAGGAGGACGGTAAATCCTAGTCGATCTACGAGGTGGAAGAGGTTGTGTTAGGACTGGTTCTGATTGATTTGGTTCCTCAGGTTCTTTAGCTCGTTGCTCTTGGGAGACATTCTCCTAGAGCTTAATTATTCTTCCGATGCCACCATCTTGAATAAACTATTTTTTAAGAAAAATAGCATTTTGACTCACAATCATATTGTGATCTTTCGGAATATAAAAATAGTATCCTAATGACTCTTTAGAATATCCTATGAATCAAGCTCTAAAAGACCTGAACTCTAACTTGTCCGCCTGCTGTCTCTTGACATGAGCCGGACAACCCCAAAATTTGAAATGATTCAGACTTGGCTTCTTACCATGCCATATCTCATATGGTGTGGTAGGAACGGTTTTAGAGGAAACTCTATTCAATACATAAATTGCTATCATGAGACAATATCTCCAAACAAATTCGAGGAGGTCCGTGAAGCTCATCATTGAACGGACCATATCTAATAGGGTCCGATTTCTCCATTCTGAAACCCCGTTGAGTTGAGGCATTCCAGGTGGAGTCCATTAAGAGACTATACCATTGTCCTTAAGATAGTCTAGAAACTCCCGACTAAGGTATTCACCTTCTCGATCTGATCGAAGAACCTTAATGGATTTTTCTGTTTATTTTTCTACCTCATGTCTGAATTCTTTGAACCTTTCAAAAGCTTCAGACTTGTGTTTCATTTGAAACACATACCTGTACCTAGACATATCATCGATAAAGGTAATGAAGTAGACGTAGTTGCCTCTAGCCGGCACATCAAATGAGCCGCACATATCCGTATGTCTAGGGCAAGTAGGTCTGTGGCCCTTTCCCCATGTCCCACAAAAGGAAGCTTGATTATTTTGCCTTAAAGGTATGATTCACAAACTGGATATGACTCGAAAGTCAACAGACTCAATAGCCCAAATTTCTCCAATTTATTAACCCTGTCTTCCACTATATGACCTAACCTTAGGTGCCACAGATACTTATCATTTAGACTATCTCTAAGCCTTTTAATTCCTATGGCATTCATTTTACTCAATATTAAATACAGATACATTAATATGTAGCTGATAGAGATCGTTAATAAGAAAACTATCTGCAAATTTATTATTTTCATAAAATATGTTACAATGGTCCCTATAAAAGCTAATCACATAGCCTTCTTATGCTAAACATGAAACATAAATCAAATTCCTACTTGCTGCAGGCACATAATAACAGTCTCTAAGAAATAAATCTAATCCTAATGGTAATCGCAGAGGGTAGGTTCCCACAGCCACAGCAGCAACTCTTGCTCTACTTTTGGCGCATAGGATCATCTCCCCATCCCTCAGCCTCCTGCTCTCCTCAAGATCCTGCATAGAAGTGCACAAATGAGTACTTGAACCAGAGTCAAGCACCCAACTGGATGCAGAAGAAACTGTAAGGTTAGATTCTAAAATGAGCATACCTCTAGAAGGACCATCCTTCTTGTTCTTCAGGGTGGCCAGGTACTGAGGACAGTTTCGCTTTCAATGGCCATCTGATTGGTAGTGAAAATATTTTCCCTTATCAGCAGCCTTCTTCTTCGGTTCTGTCTTCTTCTTCTTGCCATCCACCTTCTGCTTCTTCGCAGACTTCTTTTTCTTTTCAAAAAACTTTCTCTTAGAAGAAGTCCACTCCACAGTAAGAACTGAGCCTTTTGAACCCTTCATAGAAAGCTCAGCCATAACCAGCATGTTCATTAACTCGGCCAAGGTACACTGCATCTTATGCATATGAAAGTTCATGATGAACTGACCATATGCATCGAACAAGGACTGAAGGATCACATCAATCTAAAAATTCATATCTAAGATGATACCGAGCTTCTAAAGCTCCTCAAGATCCTTGATCATTGTCAAACAATGATCTTGGACTGACTGCCCATCACGCATCTTGATCTTAAAAAATCTTTGACAGACTTGATACTTGGCCGCGCGACTCTGTTCACCAAACAACTCTTGCAGGTGGGCCAACATTTGGCGGGTAGTCAAAATATTCTCATGTTGGCATTGCAAGTCATCAGACATTGCACCCAACATATAGTACCTTGCTTTGTTATCATCATCCATCCACTTTTCCAGAGACTCTCTCTATTCAGTAGTCAGACGTGCTGGTATGGCAGGTGGATCTTGGTCCAAGATATGAGTCAATTTTTTGAAACCCAGAATAATTCTGTAGTTCCTCAACCAGTCCTTGAAATTAGGTCTAGTCAGTCTATGGGTGTCTAGAATTTTGGTCAGGGGGTTTGAGGCAGACATGTTTCCTGTAGAGAGTCAAAAGTTTCTAGTTAGATTTTGTAATTAGACTCAACCAATTTATTTAGAATTTTTATTTTTAAACAAATTAGGCTCTCATTATTTTTTCAGATCCCTACACTCCCTTGGTAGAGATGTGAAAATCTCCATGATCAGTGATTTCTAGTGTGTGGTGCGGTCTCACTGACTGGCTCATCACCTCATCTAATAGTTATTGGTGATGGGTCAACCAATGAGTAGACAACTTTTGTCCAATGATTTTCTAATCATGGTGCTCTCAAAACTTGGTCTCTAATTCATGAAGCTCACTATGTCCGGGATATTGCTCCAATCCTTAGTTAAGTCAAACCCACCATTTGCATGAACTAGATTCCTGATTTGGTCCCTCACCGTATCCAAAATATTGAGGCCAACCCATCCTCTAATCCATAGCATCCAATGCCTAATAAACATGGTTGCATCTTCCCGATGCAATTGAGCCACTATAACCAGCCGATTCGAGTGCATGTCCCTAGAAGGATATCGGCAAGCTAGCAAAATCCATCATGGATCGGACCATGTCTAACAGAGTCCGATTCCTCCTTTCAGACACACCATTTTGCTGTGGTGTCCTGGAGGAGTCCATTGGGAGAGAATCCCATTCTCTTCTAGATATGTGAGAAATTCACTAGAAAGGTATTCTCCTCCTCGATCAGATCGAAGAGTTTTAATACTCTTTCCAGTTTATTTTTCTACTTCACTTCGGAATCGTTTGAATATTTCAAATGAATCCGACTTATGTTTCATCAGATAGACATATCTATTTCTGGATAGGTCATCCGTGAAAGTTATGAAGTAGAAATATCCATCTCTAGCACTGGTGCTCATGGGCCCGCATACATCAGTATGTACTAGGCCCAAGAGCTCAGTAGCTCTCTCACCTTTTTCAGTAAAAGGTGACTTGGTCATTTTACCAAGAAAGACAAGACTCACAGGTTGGAAGTGATTCACAATCATTGACTTCGAGGATTTCCTCTTGAGTCAACCTGTTTATTCTGTTCTTGTTTATATGACCTAGCCTCCAATGCCATAACTAGATATCTGACATACTATCTAATATTGGGTGCTTGCCAGTAGAATAGACTCTTATCAGGCTTGATCTTTTTGGTCTGGCTCTGCATTGATGTCCCAGCCTGAACTTGCACCTTCTTCACTTTCTTCTTCTTGTTCTTCTTCCCTTTCTCAAAAGGTCGAGAACCAGAAGATGAACCTCCCACTAAGTTCACCGACTCCTTGAGGAGTTGGTGATCCTTCTCAAAGTTCTGAAGTAACCCCAGTAACCTGTGGTAGTTCTCTTCAGGTTTGTCATTCTATAATGAGTGAGGAATGGGAGATAAGACTTGGGCAGCGAGTTCAGTATTGCATCTTTCCCAAGCTGCTCATGCAAGAGAAAGCTGAGCTTGCTCAATTGTTCCATCAGCTCGATCATGTACAATACATGATCAGTGACAGAGATACCATCCCGCATTTTAGCGTTGAAGATGGCACAACTAGTCTTATGCCTCTCCACGTCATCGGGTGTGCCAAAGGCATCCTCCAACACTTGAAGTTTGTTCTTTGGCTGAGCCGTCTCGAATCTGTGACTGAACTCATCGCTCATGATAGCTAGCATGATACAGCGCACCGTGGTCCGGTCACTGAGCCACTTCTAGTAAGTGTCTCTGACTGTTCCACGTGCATTGACAGCTGGCTCCTCAGGTGCAGGATCCATTATCACATATAGGATCCGTTCATGCTTCAGGACTATCTTCAACTTTCGGTACCATCTACTGAAGTTGGGTCCCACCAACTTATCATTGTCCAACAATGATCGGAGCGATAGGGAAGTGGTCATATTTGCACAAAGGAGAACCATAACCAATTAGTAATTGATTCATTAAACCTAAAGATTTGGACTTTAATCAAAAGGTTTCTCCTACTATTTTATTCGAATTGGTAGCCTCTACCTCCAATTCGAGGAATTACCCTAATTCCTTAGCGGGTACTAGAATCCACTTAGACTGCACACAAGCCCAACTTTGGTTGGCCAACCCATGTACATCTAAGGGTAGGTTCATAACCAATTGTTTCTCTAAACAATTTCTAGTAATTTTAATTTTGCCCCAGAAACCTAATCAGTAGGCTTTGGCCTCCACTGTAAGGATCGGTTAGGTCCAACTATTAACATGATCATACTTGGTGTATCTAACCAACGAATGATTAAGCCCAACTTTGGTTGGCTCACCTAACCACCATTAGAGAGACACTTCCAAGTCGTCATATGATGAGTGATAATTCCATTAGTCAACAAGCACCAGGCCTTTGGGTCTGCAATGATTATTGAGTTAATGGACTCATTATCAAACACCTTAATGGGAGGCTATGACTTAGTTATCTCCATAACTTTGTCATTTTAAGGATCTAATAATTTTAAAGAATTTAAATAATTTAGAGGATGAGGTCAGATGAACCAGCTTATCATGATCCTCCCACTGGCTTCACCAAGTCAGCTTAAGGGAGACCATTAAAAGGGCTGGTCTAGGAGCACCTAAATCAGTCACACTGATTTACCTAGCTGACATGGGTCAGCTCGAATAGTCAAGTGATCCGATCAAAATATAATTTCACCAAGAGGCCAGGTAAGTTCGATCAGTGGGAGGGTCTGCCAAAGCTTGCCTTAGACACCATCAGAAATGGCCAGGTAAGCGGGCTCCCATTTAAAAACCACCGGTCTGGTTTACCTTAGACACCAACTGGTTTAATTAGTTTCGATTAGATCAACCTAACAGTTCGTGCTAGACCGCTTAGCCAAGAATCATGTCCATTTGGTTCTCGTTAAAGACATGGACTTGACCAACTACAACTATTGTAATTGATCTAGAGAATCCTTGACCTAATCTAAGACAACAATTGATTAGATTTAGTCAATTCTCTAATTAAGTCCATCTTTAATCTAACCATAGGTCTAACCCAATTAATGGATCTAATTCTCACTAACCCATTAACCCAATGTGTTATGATTTGTGTCTTAGGTTCTTCAATTCACAATCTTAGAACCTAATCAAACAACTTCTTAATTCTTAATTAAGTTTTGGGCTGAGGGTTGGGTTCGGCTTTTCAAAAAATAATTTTCATATTTGTAAAATAATTTTATAATATGATTCTACCAACCATATTGCATGTTTGATTCATAATCAAGATACAAGTGAAATAAACATGAAACTACTTTAGATCTAATCTAAACAGGTTCATGTAATTGAAACAATTTCAACTTTAAACAATTTCTTTGCACAAAAATTATTAACAAAGAGATTTTATTTCAGATTTAAATATTTTTTAAATCTAATAAATCATAAATTTAATCTAGATCATATCTAACAAATTTATGATTAAAGCTAGATCTACACAAACTAGGACAACCTTTGCACTGTAAGGGGTAAACCTTACAGCAGGACAACCTTGCAGTTTGTGATTGATCTAAAATTTTAATTTTAGATTTAATAATCAGATTATAAATTAGATCTAATCTAAAAAATAATCTAAGCATGTATAAATAATCACGTAATAAAGAACCTAGGCTCTGATACCAATTGTAGGAACCAGATCTAGGGTTTCAGGGTTAGATCTCGAAACTTTTTCAAGATCATACAGCGGAAGGCTAAAATAAATCAAAATTTATTTTCTAAAACCAAAAAATCTCTAGATCTAAGATCCTATTATATGATTATTACATAGCATTAAATCAAAAATTAAAATATATAAATATAGCATGAACTACATGCTGATCATATCAACATGTTTCTATACCACATCTAATGTATGTATTAAACAATAGATCAGATCTATTACCTTGCAAGTTAGATGCACTAACCCCACTGATCCGGCTTGAGGATGATGTTGCAAGCCGCACACACGTCCGGCCTCTAGGAGTCATCCACACGAGCCCACGAATCTCGATCAGAAGTCCTGCTTCAGAAAATCAGCACAGTATGCTAGTACTGCGCTGATCCTTCTTTGATGGTTGATCAGGTGCCTCCTTCTTCTTGATTTGGACTCTTCCAAAGATGGAAAGTAAAAAGAGGAGTTTCAGATCTGAGACACTCTCAGGAAACTCAAGATGGAGGGAGGAAAGATATGAAAACAAAAAACTTAGAAGAAGACCCTCTTCTTGTTCACGTTTTTCTCTCTAGACACCCTAACTTGCGTCTTTTATATCTCTATGACCCAAAAGTATTTTTCTTTGATGTTTGGATGGATCAAAGGTCTCTCAAATCTCTATCTTTTCCTAAAATTTTATGAAGAAACTCATTTTATACAGAGAGATATGATAGAGTCCTTGTCTAGGTCAAATACCCAGTCAAGGCTTATCCAAACATGGCAAGTTAAGGGGCGCCCAACTCTTGATCACCTCCTCCATATTTTTATTCATGGATCACTAGAAAAGGGTACAAAATGTGTACCCTAAAAGTCACAAAAATTTCAAAAAAAATTTGGATAAATTCGGTGCAAAATTGAAAGAGTTTTGGATTTCTAAAACTCTATCTCATAGAATTCAAAATCCAAACTTATTCCTTTTTGATTTGATCCAAACCACCTTCCATGTAAGAAAAAAGAGAGGAAACCTTTTGTGAACGTGGGAGAGACCTGGGAGAGGGTTTTTGTCACACAAAATAAGTGGAGATTGGCATTGAATAAGAGAGAGGGCGTGGGGAAGGCTTATGTGGTGCAAGGTGGAATCCTAGTCTTACTAGGATTCTATCTTATGACTTGTTTTAATTTGGTTTCTCAAACCAAATCAAACCAAAATTAGATCAACCTAATTAAAATAGGTCTTAACCCAATTAAAAATCTAATTTAATCATATTAAATTAGATTTAAATCTAATTTAATTTTCTAATCAAATTAGAAATTAGATTGACCCAAGTCCTAGTTGAACTAGGACTAGTTTTTCCTTGCACTTGGCTTATCCAATAAACCAATTGGACTTGATCCAATCAAGTCCAAAATAAATCTAATTAAATTATATTTAATTAGATTTAATCTTAGCCCATTGACTTAATCAAATTAAACCAATTAGCAATCGAATTACTAATCGATCCTCCTGCAATACTTGCACTGGGTTAAATGTCAATCGTATTGATCATTTAACCCTAGAACGATTCTTAATCGTTGATCAACCATCCGATCGGATCATGAACACTAATGTATATGACCTCATAGGTCCGAACCACTTTTCTATTTGTGATACTGCTACTTGGGTATTGGATATCGAATATCCTATTAATCTATGCAATTCATTGTAGGGACTGTAGGTAAGTTAAAAGTTTCAAGAGGGCGAGCAGTTTCTTAACGTTAGAGATGGAAGCCTTGTTTCAGTTCTGGCCTTAGGAACTTTACAGCTCGTCTTCGAGTCTAATAGTGTCATGTTAGGTGATTGTCATTATTGTTCCTCCTTTATGATGAATGTCATCTCTGTAGGCCTTTTGGCCAAACTTGGTTATAGGTTTGTAATAAAAGATGATTTTTGTGATATCATTATGAATGATACTATAATTATACGTGGATAATTAAAATATTATATATACATAATATCACAATATATTAGTGTAATCTACACACCTAGTAAACACCTCAAAATAGATAATGTCAGCGAATCCTTTCTTTGGCATTATAGGCTTGGTCATGTGAATAATAATAGAATTGACAGGTTGATCAAGGAATGTATCCTTAGGTTAGATGATTATGAATCATTGTCTACCTGTGAATCTTGTCTACTTGGTAAGATGACTAAGTCATCTTTTAAAAGAAAAGGTGAAAGAGCAAGTGATGTCCTAGGTCAAATACATACTAATGTATATAGGCCTATGACCATAAGTGCCAGAGGAGGATACTACTACTTCATTATGTTTACAAACAACCTATCGAGGTATGGGTATGTCTATCTTATGAAACATAAGTCAGAATCATTTGAAATGTTCAAACGATTTCATGTTGAAGTAGAAAAATAAACTGAAAAGAGTATTAAGATCCTTCGGTCAGACTGAGGAGGTGAATACCTCACAAGTGAGTTTCTGACATATTTGGAAGTGAATAAAATTCTCTCACAATGGATCCCTCCTAGAACACCACAACATAATGGTGTGTCTGAGAGGAAGAATCGAACCTTATTATACATGGTCCAATCCATGATAGGCTTGTTCAGTCTGCCAATATCTTTTTGGGGATACGCTCTAGAGACTACCTGCTATATTTTGAATAAGGTGCTCAGCAAGTCTATCCATAAAACTCCATATGAGATATGGACTAAGTGTAAGCCGGTGCTTTCACATCTTAGGGTCTGGGGGTGTCCAGCTTATGTCAAGCGTTTAAAGATAAATAAGCTTGGACCGAAGTCCGATAGATACTTGTTCGTAGGATACCCAAAGAAACTAAAGGATACTACTTCTATCTCACTGTAGAACAAAAGGTGTTTGTCAGCAGTCGGACAGTCTTTTTGGAAAAGAAGTTCCTTAGTGAAGGAGCTAATATCTGTAAAATTAAACTTGATGAAGTTCATGAGGTGGAAGGACCAACACATATAGAATTGGGTTCGATTGGTGAATCAAATCTAAAGTCAGTAAAGTCACCATTAAGAAGATCCGATAGAGTATCACATCAGTCGGACAGATACTATGATTTTCTGATGTGGGATGGTGATCCTATTGAACTTAATGAGAATGATAAGGATTCGATCACCTATATGGAGGCCATGCAAAGGTCTGACTCCCAAAAATGGCTTGAGGCCATGAAGTTCGAGATGGAGTCCGTAGAGATCAATAGTGTTTGGACACTAGTTGATCCGTCCAAAGGGATAAAACCCATAGGGTGTAAATAGATTTTCAAGAGAAAAAGAGGATCAGATGGGAAGGTAGAGACCTATAAAGCCTGTCTAGCTGCTAAGGATTACCATCAGCGTTATGGTATTGACTATGATGAGACATTCTCTCCTGTGGCAATGCTCAAGTCCATCCAGATTATGCTTGCTGTCGCTGCACACATAGATTATGAGATTTGGTAGATGAATGTCAAAATCACTTTTCTTAATAGAGAGTTGGAAGAAGAGGTGTATATGAAATAATTTGAAGGGCTCACATCCATAGATGAGTCGAAAGTGTGCAAGCTGAAAAGGTCAATTTATGGACTTAAGCAAGCATCGAAGAGTTAGAACATGTATTTTGATAAAGTAATCAAAATGTATGGCTTCATTAGGAATGGAGAAGAGCCTTGCGTCTACAAATGGGCTTGCAATTCTGTGGTCATTTTTTTTGTGCTGTATGTGGATGACATATTGTTACTAGAAAATGACATCCCGACTTTGTAGAGTGTGAAGCTTTGGTTATCATCATAGTTCTCCATGAAGGACTTGGGAGAAGCATCCTATATCCTAGGGATGAAGATCTATAGGGATAGATTTAGAAAGTTGCTTGGATTATCCCAATCCACGTACATTGACATCTTGTTGAAGTAGTTCAACATGGATAATTCTAAGAAAGGCTATCTTTTGATAGGCCATAAAATTACTCTTTTCAAGAAAGATTGTCTGACAACTCCTGAGGAGAGAGAGCGCATGAGTAGAATACCATATGCTTCGACAGTGAGATCTATCATGTACGCTATGATATGTACGAGGTTAGATGTGGCCTACTCATTAGGGGTGTGAGTAGGTACCAATCAGATCCGGATGAGAAGCATTGAAAGATTGCAAAAGTAATTCTTAAGTATTTGAGAAATACTATAGACCAATGGCTTATCTATGGAGACTCTGATCTAAAACTTATGGGATATATTGATTTCAGTTTTTAGAAAGATTGTGATGACAGCAAAAGAGTGTCGGGCTACGTATTTACCTTGAATGGAGGAGTTGTTTGCTAAAAAAATTTCAAGCAATATACTGTGGCCAATTTTGTATGCGAAGCAGAATACATTGCTGCATCAGATGCTGCAAAGGAGGTAGTGTGATTGCGAAAGTTCATTTTCAAATTAGGAGTTGTACCTTCTACTGATGGTTCTGTCCTACTGTATTGTGACAGCTCCAATGCCATAGCTTAGGCAACAGAACCTAAGTCGCACCATCGCACTAAATATATTCTGCACTGCTATCACCTAGTGGGAGAGATTGTGAACCGAGGTGATGTCGAGCTTCAGAAGATCGACAGAAAGGAAAACCCAGCCGACCCTTTCACAAAAACTCTCAGGATCAAAGAGTTTGATGACTTCAAATAGAAGATGGGTATAAGATACTACCTCGATTGGCCTTAGTCCAAATGAGAGTTATTGAAAATTATATCCTAAAACCAATCATGTGACGATTAAGTTTATCCTTGTATATGAATTATTGATTATTGAATAATAATTATTTTGATAATTTTTATCATAAAGTGAGATCTTCTTTGAACTCTTGTACTGTGATGAAGTTTCTAGAACTATGTTAGTGTACGATAAAGAAAAAATTTATCGTATAGTTCTTAAACAAGTTCGTAACCAAATGATACGTCATTATGGGACGATGACGTTTATCGAGTGAAGGTCATTGTATGCCATATAGGTTGGTTGTCCTCTTAACTAAGGAGTGTGGTGACACTAGTATGGCATACAAGTGAGATGTAAGGAAACATCATCACAGAACAAGTGACTCACCTGCTAAGCATTCTGCTGTCAAGAGCTGCTCGTGAAACACATGAGTATAAATATCCTTCAGACCTGAGATCACCATAGTGACTTGCAAGCAACTCACTATGCTTTGGTGCCGAACTACCTAAATTTTTAATGCAGTGACGGAAGGCTACTGGGTACAGTCAAGTACTTGCGAAGTCTGTGTGTGGATCAAGATGGGATTGACCCCTCCAGATTATTAGAGTTGATGTATTACTGTATTTCAATTTAGTAAAGCCTTGGCTAGGGTAATCCTTGAGATGGATTTAAAAGGTTAAAATACAATGTGGATGAAGCAATCTCGGTTGACAATTAACCTGAGACCATCCTAAAGCATCCAGGATCAAAAGGATGAATTATACGGTAACCATAAGTATGGATTCTGAAATATTCTTTTACGATAATTCGACCTATCTGGATATCGGAAACCATTGTAAGATGGTATCTTGATTAGTGCAGAAATTTGTTTCTGTGCTATCGACTTAGTGTTTGAACCTATGGAGTCACGCACGCAAGTCAGACAAAGTAGGAAGGAATTGACTTATGTTTATATATCTAATCTGAAAGTACTTGACTTGATTGAACATATAAGCTAACTTGATTGAGAATTAAGTTATGGATCAAACAGGATTGAAGAGTTACTATGTCTAGCTAGCACTATACATGAGATTCAGGTTCAATCTTGGAGATGAACAATTTCTATCTATGATCCATGGAATATATGAAAGATTGAATTTAAGTACTAATTAATTTTAGATTAGATCTAAATTAATTAGACTTAAATAGATCTAAAATTTAAATTAGACTTGGTACAAAAGTCTTAAAGAGTTTAGGATTGATAGCCTTTCGAAATTATTTCAAACCAACTTCGAATCGGATTCGAATCGGACCTATTTTGGATGAGATATGAATATTCCTACTTGCATGAGAATACCCACTCATGAAGCATGATCAAAAATTAGTTTGGTGCTTATTTGGGGCATCCCAAGTGGGTGTGGGAGTGGGTGCAAAGTAGATGTCATAAGTGATGGCAATTATATCTCATATAAGAGTCCTTCTTTATGAGTATTGGACCAATTCAAATTAGATTTGAATAAAGAGTCCTGCTCTCATTGGATCATGAAAATCATCTATAAATAGAGAGAATCTCTACCTATGGATGATAGAAGAGAATAGAATAGCAAACTAATCAAATTGAGAGAAGAGAAAAAGAAAGAGAGATAGGCATGTGAAGAGAGAGGTACTTCATCTTCTACATCTCTCCCTTTGTTGCCGCCTCCTCTCCTTGGGCATGGATCCTTCTTGGGTATCCTACCTACTAGTGTGAGGTGTCACATCATCACATTTCATTCCTCAATTAATTGAGTTGTGAAGCCAATTGGATTAGAGTTCATCCTGCTTTCCTGCGACGTCTGATGTGCATGCGAAGTAGAGGGTCTGCATATCCAGGCCTCCATGAAGGTTTATATCAGATAATTTGAAATTTGATCTTTGCTTTCACTGCGATTCAGGTAAGGATTTGATCCATAAATAAGTTGAACATTAGAAAAAAAATTTTAGATGCAACCTGGATATTCTGGAGGGAAGCTGTTCCCTTTCCTTCATGGCCTATTCTCAGTCTTGTGCTTCTTCACAGGCTTCTTGTTCTTCTTTCAAGTTGGCTTTCTTTTGGAAGATCAAGCCTCCTCCATAGCAAGAATGGTACCCTTAGAACTCTTCAAGTTCCTTCAGCTGTCATCAACATGTTAAGTAATTTAGATATGGTGCTATCAATCTTATTCATATGGTAGTTTATATTAAACTAGCCATATGAATTAGGATGGGACTGTGATAAGTATGTAAATTTATCTTTAAAAATATTAATTTATGAATCAAATTATCTTTATTTTTTTTAATTTGATATTTTTTATATATTTTACAGAAAAAAGGTGCACCAATATGAAAAGCCCAAACTGCAGACTTAAAAGGATCAAGCGAGACAAAAAATGGAGTTAAAATGAAATTAAAATCAAAGTCGAAAATTTATCGAATCAATCCATAAACTGATTGTCCACCATGGACCACTTGGTCTTCATGTGGCTCATAAGGAAAAGAATTTTTCTTGGGTGCCTCATGTGGAGGAGGGAACTAGCATGTTGTGCATGGAGCCAGGCTTTTGAACGCTAGCTGAATATGAGGAAAATGGAATGGCTGGGACATGGGATGAATGTGGGAATAACGGTGCACGGGTAAAACGATAATTTTAAAACTTTTTAAAATTATTATTTTATAGTAAAAATTATTAATTAATCTAATTAATTAATATGTATAAACTCTACACAAGGATCTAAATATGATATATACATAGCATGCATTTAAATTTGAATTTCGAATTCTCTATAGTAAATATTTTACTGTTAGGTGTTCAAAACACATTATCTTTGTACGGATAGTCGATCGTCGCAATCTGATCATCGTTGGGAGGATCTGATCATCACAATGCAGCCACACAGTGTGTCTGACCTCTACAGATCATCCACACGAAGCTCCCGATCTGATCGGCTACTCACGAATGCTAGTTCGTGGTTGAACCCTTTTGATGGCTGATGTTGATCGAACTCCTTCAATCTTGATCTGCTGACTCCTCGAATGCTATGGATCATCAGTAGATGCACTTTAGAGGTTGATGATGCTCTCTCTGATGTATGGTGTGCTCACGACACTCGTATCTCACGTTCTCACTTTCCGAACCCTAGGTAGAAAACCTAGGGTATTCTCAGAAAAGCCTGCACCTCTTTTTGTTTCTTTTCTTTTATCTTCTTTTTCTTTCTTTTTTCATGCACGAGACTTTTCTCATGCACCCTTTTTCTCTTTAATCAGATTAGCGCATGCCCTATCTTCTCTTCCTTTTAAAAAGAGAGCGAAACACATCTTTACAGCATTTTCTCCGCATGAGAGGATAAAGACAAGTGGTTGCTCATTTGAATTCAAATCGAATTTGAAATCAAATGCCAACCAACTCATTCTTATCCACTCTATGCATGAGAAGAGAATGGCATGGGCATATTTGTGCATGGAGACTTTACATGAGAAAACCTTTCTCGTGTAGAAAAAGTGACACACAAGATAAGGTGTGGCGCATGGAGTTGGTTGCCCATTCAAATTCAAACATCCTTTGAATTTGAATGGCCAACTAACCTATCTTTATCTAGATAAATGGTGCACAAGGGAGGGCATGGGATGGCTTCTGCATGGGAGAAAATTTATGAGAAGTTGTTTCTCATGAATTTAAATGGGCGCATGAGAAGTGAGGTGGCACAGGGAGATTAGTTAAGGTGGTTTGAACCTAATTGAGCCAACCTAATCAAAATAGGTTAGGCACAATTAGACTAAGTTAAACCCCACTTAATTAGGCTTAATTAGGCTCAATAAAATTTTAATCAAATCAAGAATTGACTAAGCCCAACCCCTGATCAAATCAGTGACCAAAACACCTTAGCGATTAGGTCAACACTTAACCTAATCAGGTCAAACCCAACTGAATCCAATTCAATTGGACTTGATCCAAAAATAATTACTCAATCAAATTGAGTTAATTAGTGACCAAATCACTAATTAAATCTCTCATAAATACTGAATCCAAATCCGATGGGCAATCGGCATCAGAGTCCATCGATATGAAACCCTGATCAAAAAAGTCCCAAACCAGTGGGACTCTTGACCCCGGTACCCAAAATGTGTGGTACTCATGATCAGAGAATCCTAATTCTCGATTACAGAGTTTCAGATATGTAGGACTCTTTATCAGCCGTCAGATCAGATAGAACACTCTAATGTGTGTGACCCCACAGGTTCGAACCAAAGTCGGTAGCACAGGAATCAATTCCTGTACTAATCAAAGTGACCATCTAGCAATGGTATCCGATGTCTGGATAGGTCGAATAGTCGCAATCACAACATTCAGAACCTACGTGAATATGGTTACTATATAATTCATCCCTTTTGACCCCTGTGTTTAGGATGACTCCGGGTTAAACTGTCAACCCTGATTAGATCATCCGAATCGTGCTTAACTCAAACAGTCCTATGACTCTTCACTAGGACTACCCTGGCCAAGGTTTTGTTAAATTGAAACATGACTGTACACAGCTCCTGAACTGGAGAGGTCAATCCCATCTTGACACACACACCGACAAGTCAAGTACTTGACTACACCTAGCATCCTTCCGTCACTGAATTAGAAATTCAGATAGTCCAGTGCCTAAGTGCAGTGAGTTGCTTGCAAGTCCTCGTGGCGATCTCAGATCGGAGGGACATTTATACCCATATCCCATCAGAGAAAATCTTGATAGCAGAAATAGCTCCAGAGTCGGTCACGTTCAGTGCAGATGTACCCTTACATCTCACCTGTATACCATACCAGTGTCTCCACACTCCTTGGTTAAGAGGACAACCAACCTATATGGCACACAATGACCTATACTTGATAAATGTTGTTGTCCTTGGTAACAATGTATCATTTGGTCACGAACAGGTTTAAGGACTAAATGATAAATCTTCCTTTGTCGAGTCTAAATAGTTCTAAGGACTTCACCACAACACAGGAGTTCATTTGAAGATGAAACAATTTGTGATGAAAGATACCAAAATAACTTTTATTTATTTATAATTCATATACTAATACAAGAAAGAGCACAACCATCAACAGGCTGATGATTGACTTTGGGACACTATTCCCAATAATCTCCAACTTGGCCTAAAGCCAATCGATGTAGTATCTAATTCCCATCTTCGATTTGAAGTCGTTGAACTCCTTCAACGCAATGGCTTTAGTGAATGGGTTGGCCAGGTTCTCCTTTTCGTCGATCTTCTGAAGGTCGACATCACCTCGATCCATGATTTTTCGGATGAGATGGTAGCAGTACAGAATATGCTTCATCTGCTAGTGTGCCTTCGATTCCTTCGCCTATGCAATGGCTCCAGAGCTGTCACAGTAGAGCAGAACTGGACCAACAAGGGAGGGTGCTACTTCGAGCTCAATGATGAATTTTCTCAGCCACATCGCTTCTTTGGAAGCATCTAATGCAGCGACATACTCTGCCTCGCAAACTGAATCAACTACTGTGTGCTGCTTGGAACTCTTCCAGCAAACAGCCCCATCATTAAGGGTAAAAACAAATCCTGACATACTCTTGCTGTCATCATGATCAGACTGGAAACTAGAGTCTATAAACCCTATAAGTCTCAAGTCTGATTCATCATAAACAAGCCACTGGTCCTTAGTATTTTTTAAATACTTCAGGATGGTTTTAACAACCTTCCAGTGATTCTCCTCTGGATCAGATTGGTATCTACTCACTACTCCTAGTGAGTATGCCACATCTGGTCGTGTACATATCATGACGTACATGATAGATCCCACTATCGAAGCATATGGAATTCTACCCATACGCTCTCTCTCTTGAGGTGTTGTCAGATAATCCCTCTTCGAGAGAGAAATTCCATGGCCTATCAGTAGATAGCCTTTCTTGAAATTCTCCATGCTGAACTTCTTCAGCATAGTATCAATGTACGTGGACTGGGATAAGCCAAGCAACCTTTTAGACCTATCCTTATAGATCCTCATCCTTAGGATATAGGAAGCTTCTCCCAGATCCTTCATGGAGAACTGTGACGACAGACAAATCTTTATTCCCTGTAATGCAGCAACATCATTCTCGATTAAAAGAATGTCATCCACATACAATACAAGAAATACCACTACTAGACCATTAGCCCACTTATAAATGCAGGGCTCTTCTCCATTCTTAACGAAGCCATACGTTTTGATCATCCTATCAAAACGTATGTTCCAACTCTGAGATGCTTGCTTAAGTCCATAAATGGACCTCTATAGCCTGCACACCTCAGACTCATCTGTGGATGTGAACCCTTCAGGTTGTATCATATACATCTCTTCGTCCAGCTCTCCATTTAGGAAAGTTGTTTTCACATCTATCTGTCAGATTTCATAGTCCAGATGGGCAGCTATCGCAAGCATAATCCAAATGGATTTGAGCATTGCCACAGGAGAAAATATCTCATCATAGTCTATACCATAACGTTGATGATATCCCTTGACAACCAGACAGGCTTTATAGGTTTCCATCTTTCCGTCTGCACCTCTCTTTTTCTTGAAGACCTACTTACACCCTATGGGTTTTACTCCTTCGGGTGGGTCCACCAATATCTACACATCGTTGACCTTCGTGGACTCCATTTTGGATTTCATCGCTTCTAGCCATTTCTCAGAGTCAGGTCTCTGCATTGCATCCATGTAGGTGATCGGATCCTCATCATTTCATCAAGTTTGATAGGATCGCCATCTCGGACCAAGAAACCATAGTATCTGTCCGGTTGACATGGTACTCTACCAGACCGCCTTAAGGGTGCAGAAACAATGGGCTCCGGATCTGATCTAACCAAATCCGGTTCAAGTTCAGCAACTTGTGTTGGTTTTTCCACTTGTCGAACTTCCTCAAGTTCGACCTTAGAGGTATTAGTCCCTTCACCAAGGGACTCCTTTTCCAAAATGATTGCCTTAAGTCTGTCAAACACCTTTGCTCATCAGCTAGGTAGAAATAATGCCCTTTGATCTCTTTTGGGTACCCTATGAAATAACACAAGCTTGTCCGTCCTAGGTCCAAGCTTGTCCGTAATTAAATATTTAACATAAGCCGGACACCCCCAAACCGTAAGGTGCAAGAGTAATGGCTTACGTCCTATCCATATCTCATATGGCATTTTGGTTACAGACTTACTCAGAACCCTATTTAGAAGGTAACAAGCCGATTCGAGCACATATCCCCAAAGGAAGATCGGTAGATAAGCAAACCTCATCATGGATCGAACCATGTCCAACAAGGTCCGATTCCTCCTTTCAGACATACCATTATGCTGTGGTGTTCCAGGAGGAGTCCACTAAGAGAGAATCCATTCTCCCCAAGATATGTCAGAAACTCATTGGAAAGGTATTCACCTCCTCGATCAGATTGAAGAGTTTTAATACACTTCCTAGTTTGCTTTTCTACCTCATTTCAAAATAGTTTGAACATTTCAAATGACTCCGACTTATGCTTCATTAAGTGGACAAATCCATGCCTCGATAGGTTGTCTGTGAAGGTTATGAAGTAAAAATATCCACCTCTTGCACTTGAGCTCATGGGTCCACATACATCAGAATGTACCAGACCCAAGAATTCACTGGCTCACTCACCTTTTTCAGTAAAAGGTGACTTGATCATCTTCTCAAGAAGACAGGACTCACAGGTTGGAAGTGATTTACAATCACCAACTTCAAGAATTTCTTCTTAAGCCAACCTGTTTATCTGGTTCTTATTGATATGACCTAGCCTACAGTGCCAAAGGTAGACTTCTGACACATTATCTATTCTAAGGTATTTACCGGAGGTTTGAACCGCATTAACAGGCTATGATAGTAAGTAAATTCTATTATTTAGTTGTCCAACAAACATTGTAACACTATTTAAAATGATATTGCAAATATTACTTTTTATTAAAAATTCATAACTGTACATGGCCAAATGGCCTACAGAAATAATATTTAATAAAAAGTTTAGACAATAGTGACATTCACTCAGAATTACATTACGAGAGTTGATTACAAGGTTCATGACTCCTAAAGCTAGAACTGAAACTTTGCTTCCATCTCCAACGTTCAGGAACCTCTCGCCTTCATCAAATCTCCTACTACCTGCAGACCCTGCATCGAATTACAGATATGATAAGGGCTTCCGGTATTCAATACCCAGGTAGTAGTATCACAAATGAAAAAATTGCAAGGTGTTATCATATAATTATCTGGCTTCTTCTTCGGCCTGTTTGGGTCTAGGGAGGCAATGTATAGAGAATAGTTCCTCTTCCAGTGCCCCTGCTTCTTACAAAAGAAGCACTCCGCCTGGCTCTGGTCGGGCTTGCGCTTCTTGATCTAACCCTGTGCAGACATCCCAGCATGCGGCTGGACCTTCTTATTTTTCTTCTTCTTGTTCTTCTTCCCTTTCTCAAAGGGTTGACGACCAAAAGAAGACCCTCCCACAACATTCACCGACTCCTTATGGAGCTGGTGATCCTTCTCAATGTTCTGCAGCAACCCCAACAAGCCGTGGTAGTTCACTGCAGGCTTTGTCATCCGAAAATGAGTTAGGAAGGGGAGAAAGGACTTGGGGAAAGAATTAAGGATCGCATGCTTACCAAGCTGCTCGTGCAAGGGAAAGCCCAATTTACTTAGGTGCTCAATCATTTTGATCATATACAGTACATGATCGGTGACTGAGGCCCCATCCCTCATCCAAGCATTGAAAATGGCATAACTAGTTTTATACCTTTCAACATCGTCAGGTGTGCCAAAGGAGTCGTTCAACATTTGAAGCATCTCTTACAGCTGGGCGTTCTCTAACCTGCGGCTGAACTCATCATTCATTACTGCCAGCATTATGCACCGAACGGTGGTGCGGTCGTTGAGCCACTTCTTGTAAGTGTCTCGGACCATCCCTCTAGCGTTCGGAGCTGGCTCCTCAGGTGCCGGATCCGTTACTACATAAAGGATCCGCTCATGCTCTAGGATGATTTTCAATTTTTGATACCAGCTATCAAAATTAGGTCCCATGAGCTTATCATTATCTAATAATGATCGGAGCGACAGGGTAGTGGCCATAGCTGCATAAAAAAAAATTAGATCTTTATTAGTATATAAATTATTAATACTAAAGACTTGAACTTTAGTCTAAAGTTTCTCTCAATATTTTTACGAACTGGTAGCCTCAACCTCCAATTCGAGGAATTACTTTAATTTCTTAGTGGGTACTAGAATCCACATAGACCACACACGAGCCCATCTTTGGTTGGTCAACCCATGTGCATCTATGGGTAGGTTCATAACCAGTTGTTTCTCTAAACAACTTCTAGTAATTTATTTTTCTCCAGAACCTAATCAGTAGGCTTTGACTTCCACTGAAAAGATCTGGTTAGGTCCAACCATTAACATGATTAGATTTGGTGAATCGGACCAATAAATGATCAGGTCTGACTTTGGCCGGCCAACCTGACCACCATCAGAAAGACTCAACCAAATTATCATATTATGAATGATAATTCCATTAGTCATTAAGCACCAGGCCTTTGGGCCTCCAATGATTATTAAACTAATGGACTCATTATCACTCACTTAATGGGAGGCTATGACTTAGTTATCACTATAACTTAATCATTTTAGGGACCAAATAATTTTTGAAGATTTTTTATTAAAGGATAGATGAAAAAAGATTAACCAGCTAATTTCAATCCTCCCACTGACTTCACCAAGTCAGATTAAAAAGGATTTAATTAAAGCCGGCATTATGAGCACTTAAATCAGTCACACTGATTTACCTAATGACATGGGTGAGCCCTAATCACCAAGTGATCTAATGAAAACCTAACTCACCAGGTTGGCCAGGTAAGAAAGATCAGTGGTGGGGATATGCCATTAACTCGTTAGAGATCGAATTAATGCGAGTAGCTCCCACTTAAGAACTACCGGTCAAACTGTCGAACTTACCTTAGACACCAACCGGTTCATTAGTTTTAATTTGATCAACTTAGTAAATAGGGTTCCACCACGTAGCCATGAATTAAGTCCATCTTGGTCTAGTTAAAGACATGGACCCATTCAACTACAACTATTGGAGTTGAGTCTAGAGTGTCCTTGACCTAATCTAATTCAACTTTTGATTAGATTTGACCAATTACTCTAATTTAGTCTATTTCATTAAGCTAACCTCAGGTCTAACCCAATTATGGACCTAATCCATCTAACCTATTGATCCATAAGTTTATGCAATTGTCTTAGGTCTTAATTCATAATTCTAGACCAACTTGACAACACTTAATTCTTTTAATTAAGTAATTGGGCTGATGGGTCAGGATTTGGCTTTTCGAAAATAATTTTTAAATTTGAAAGATTTTATTTTCTGTTCATCAAATATGTTGACTCATTTCACAAACAGATCAGCACATTTCATAAACAGCAATCCTATTGCTAATTACATAACAAAAAATAACTCAATCAAAATAAATCATGAATATTCCTTTAGATCTAATCTAACACATTCATGATAAATTTCATAATTGAACCTTTACAATTAAGTCCTTTCACTACTTCGTCTACATGGGATATAATCGCATCGGTACCCCTACCGCCATAGGAGAATCCCATCGAATGGGAGGAGAGGGCCTTTAAACCCAACTTTTCTCCTATGAACGGACGACCATAGCAACCAACCCAATTAGACTACTTGTTACTTGGATCAAGTATATCTAAATATACCAATTTTAAAATTTAAATTTCAAATTTTAAATTTTAAATTTTAAATTTTGAATTTCAAATTTCAAATAAATTTTAAATTTCAAATTTTTGAATTTCAAAATTTGAATTTTAAATTTAAAATTTCAAATAAATTTCAAATTTTTGAATTTCAAATTTCAAAATTCAAATTTTAAATTTTAAATTTCAAATTTTTGAATTTTGAATTTTGAATTTCGTACAACTTTTAAAATTTAAATTTCAAATTTTAAATTTTAAATTTTAAATTTAAACTTTTAGATTACAACTTAATCTATGCATGTAAATATATATCATATTTTAAAACCCTCTCTGATACCATTTGTGGGAATAACAGTGCAAGGGTAAAATGATAATTTTAAAACTTTTTTAAAATTATTATTTTACAGTAAAAATTATTAATTAATCTAATTAATTAATATGTATAAATCCTACACAAGAATCTAAATATGATATATACATAGCATGTATTTAAATTTGAATTTTGAATTCTCTACAGTAAATATTTTACTGTTATGTGTTCAGAATACATTACCTTTGTACGGATAGTCGATCGTCACAATTTAATCACCATCGGGAGGGTCTGATCATTGCAACATAGCCACATAGTATATTTGACCTCTGTAGATTGTCCACATGAAGCTTTCAATCTGATCGGCTCCTCACAAATGCTAGTTCGTGGCTGAACCCTTTTGATGGCCGATGTTGATCGAACTCCTTCATCTTGATCTGTCGACTCCTCAAACACTCTGAATCATCAACAGATATACTTGAGAGGTTTATGATGCTCTCCTTAAAGTTTGGTGGGCTCATGGTACTCGTAGCTCACGTTCTCACTTTCGGAACCTTAGGCAAAGAACCTAGGGTATTCTCAGAAAAGCCTGTGCCTCTTTTTGTTTCTTTTCTTTTCTCTTCTTTTTCTTTCTTTTCTCATGCATGAGACTTTTCTCATGCACCCTTTTTCTCTCTAATCAGATTAGCACAAGCCCTATCTTCTCTTCTTTTTAAAAGGAGAGCAAAACACATCTTTGCAGCATTTTCTCCGCATGAGAGGATAAAGATAAGTGGTTGCTCATTTGAATTCAAATGGAATTTGAATTCAAATGCCAACCAACTCATTCTTATCCACTCTATGCATAAGAAGAGAGGGGTGTGGGCATATTTGTGTGTGGAGACTTTACACGAGAAACCCTTTCTCGTGTAGAAAAAGTGGTGCACAAGATAAGGTGTGGCGCATGGAGTTGGTTGCCCATTCAAATTCAAATATTCTTTGAATTTGAATGGCCAACTAACCTATCTTTATTCAGATAAATGGAACACAAGGGAGGGCATGGGATGGCTTCTGCATGGGAGAAAATTCATGAGAAGTTGTTTCTCATGAATTTAAATGGGTGCATTAGAAGTGAGGTGGCACAGGGAGATTAGTTAAGGTGGTTTGAACCTAATTGAGCCAACCTAATCAAAATAGGTTAGTTACAATTAGACTAAGTTAAACCCAACATAATTGAGCTTAATTAGACTCAATAAAATTTTAATCAAATCAAGAATTAACTAAGCCCAACCCCTGATCAAATCAGTGACCAAAACACCTTAGCGATTAGGTCAACACCTAACCTAATCGGGTCAAACCCAACTAAATCCAATTCAATTGGACTTGATCCAAAAATAATTACTCAATCAAATTGAGTTAATTAGTGATCAAATCACTAATTAAAACTCTCATAAATACTGAGTCTAAATCTAATGGGCAATCAGGATCAGAGTCCATCGATATGAAACCCTGATCAAAAAAGTCCCAAACCAGTGGGACTCTTGACCCCGATACCCAAAATGTGTGGTACTCATGATCAGAGAATCCTGATTCTCGATCACAGAGTCCCATACATGTAGGACTCTTCATCAGCCATCAGATCAGATAGGAACCTCTAATGTGTGTGACCCCACAGGTTCGAACCTAAGCCGGTAGCACAGAAACCAATTCCTGTACTAATCGAAGTGACCATCTAGCAATGGTACCCGACATCCGGATAGGTCGAATAGTCATAATCGCAACATTCAAAACTTACGTGAATATGATTACTGTATAATTCATCCCTTTTGACCCCTGTGTTTAGGATGACTCAGGGTTAAACTGTCAACCCTGATTAGATCATCCGAATCATGCTCAACTCAAACAGTCCTGTGACTCCTCACTAGGACCACCCTGGTCAAGGTTTTACTAAATTGAAATATGACTGTACATAGCTCTTGAACTGGAGTGGTCAATCCCATCTTGACACACGCACCGACAAGTCAAGTACTTGACTACACCCAGCATCTTTCCATCACTAAATTAAAAATTCAGGTAGTCCAGTGCCTAAGTACAGTGAGTTGCTTGCAAGTCACCATGGCGATCTCAGGTCGGAGGGATATTTATACCCATATCCCATCGGAGCAAATCTTGACAGCAGAAATAGCTCCGAAGTCAGTCACGTTCAGTGTAGATGTACCATTACATCTCACCTGTATGTCATACCAGTGTCTCCGCACTCCTTGGTTATGAGGACAACCAACCCATATGGCACACAATGACCTATGCTTGATAAACATTGTTGTCCTTGGTAACAACGTATCATTTGGTCACGAGCAGGTTTAAGGACTAAACGACAAATTATCCTTTGTCGAGTCTAAATAGTCCTAAGGACTTCACCACAACATAGGAGTTCATTAGAAAATAAAATAATTTGTGATAAAAATATCTAAATAACTTTTATTTATTTATATTTCATATACTAATATAGGAAAGAGTACAACCGTCAACAGGCTGACGATTGGCTTTGAGACACTATTCCCAACAACGAAGGCATTGCTACATGGGTTTTGAAGTGGGGCCACTAGAAAATGAAGAAGAGATGCAGACGTGGCGGGTTTGAATGCAACAAGATAAGGTTCACGAGCTGGGCGCACCATGGCTGCAGCGTGTGTGTGAAGACGCACTGGATGCACGTGAGTTGGACATGAGATTAGGCATAGGATGCAGCGAGAAGCAGGGCCCACATAGAGAAAATTTTTTGGAATTTTTTTTAAGAAAAGCCTACTATCTTCTCCATTCATCTTAAGCTATCCAAACATCTTTCTCCTCCAATCTCATCCATCCATCTTCTAGCCTTATTCTTTTCATTAGTCCTACATCAAAAAAACATTAAACCCTCCTTCCCCCTAACACTTATAGAAAGACCTACATACCTCCTCTTTGAGATATCTCTCTCTCCAAACTATAATTCTTGTAGGAGGCTCATGTGACAGGTAGGCATACCCACCTATTAAATCTTTTTAGCTACCTTATTCCCATTTTCTTCCATCCTTCCAACACACGAGAAGGAGAGTCAGCCAAGAAAAGGTTGGCCCCAAGCCAAGAGAGGGAGAGAAGCCAGGTTCTATGGGTGAGTTTTATTTTATTTTATTTTTTCCAACTTCAAGTCTCGTTAATGGCTTGGGAGTTTTTTTTGTATCAAAATTTTTATTCAATAATAAATTATTTTTTTCTATTTAATTTTTATAATTTTAATTTCTATAATAGAGTAGTTTAAATTTTTATATCTTTTAATTCTAAAATTTTTAATTTTCATAAATTAAATTCTAGCAAGCAGCATAAGATTTTATTTTTTTTATTTTTTTCATACTTCAAATCAAACTATGTCTAGCTAAGCAATCCCTCTAGGGTTTACGATGAAACTAGACCATGAATAGAAGTCTTTTTTTTTTAATTTTTCTTTATGCTTTAATTTTTAAGAGTTATTTTCTCTTCATCTCTTTTGTTAAGAGACTTGATAGGCTATCATTGGGTTAAAATTTCTTCATAGTCCATGCTTGATTCGGTGCAAGAGAAATGATTGGTAGAAAGTTCATAAATTTCTATATCTTTTTTTCTCTTTTTTTGTGAAAATTTTGATGGGTTATAGTTAGATTTGAGCTCCTTCATAGCCCATACATAGGAAACACTAGAGAAAAAAAAGAAAAAAAAGTTTTTTAATTAGGATAAAAGTGAAATGCTTGATGAATCATAGTTCAGTTAAATCTCTCCATGATTCATGCTTGTTCATATTTTACACATTGATCAAGGGACAATATGAGAGAAATCATGGAAAGACCCTCTAATTCATTGGTTTAGTGGATTCAAAAGTTTTAAATTTTTTAAATCATTTATCTTTATAATTAATTAATTTACTACTTTGATAGTTAGTAATCCAACAAACAATCTCTCTTCTTTTTCTTTAAAGTTAATTTGAGTAAGTATTTGAACACACTTTAAAAACTCATTTCCTCGTGGGATCGATCTGTACTCATCGAATGTGCTATATTGTACACCATATGCTTGCGATAAATTTAAGACACATTAAATTTTTGACATTGTTGCCGAGAAACTGACATCTTTAAATTGTATTTTAAATTTTTGTTCTTCATGCTTTTAGTTAGCTGTAGTCTTACATTATCTCTCTCCTTTATCTCGCTTTGCATTAAGTTGGTGATTGCTGGAAGTCAAGCATGTATTCTATTTTTTTTTCTTTTGCATATTTAAATAGATTTTATTTGCTATTAGTTTTTTTTCTTTAAAACTTGTTTATTTTTATTGCTTTGTTGCATTGCATATTCATAAAACACTTTAAGGGCAAGAACCCATTAACAATATAAGGTGAGGATTTGATCACCCTTCCTTAGCCTGCAAATCACTTCCTTGCATCTACATAACCTAACCCATAAATAAAATTAATTAGATGTTAGCCCTAGGGACATCCGAGCTCATTAGGACAAGAGAACTCAAAAGTTGGACTGGGTTTAAGTTGGTTAGCCTATCAGTGTCCAGAAAAGTGGTTCAGAAACTATATTTCAAAGAAAGGTGGTTATCTAATTAGGTTCGTTATGAAAGTACAAGGAGCCTCCCATCAATCTTATACTTACCTGATTGATTTGGTTAGCCGATTTCGAACTTAAAGTGCTCGAAGGCAACTTTGATAGTTAGGAGCTGTCTAAAGTTAGGAGAACCTTAGTTAGGATTCCTCTTCTTTTCTTTTGATTGAAAATTTGATTGAAAATAACATAAAAAATTTAAAAAAATTTCAAAAAAATAAAAGACAAAGTGAATTCTTCACTTCCTTCGTGGAGAAGGGTGTTGCGTCGACTAGTAAGAATTGATTCAATTCCTATTTCAAATCTAACAACTTTTGCAATGGGAGAACCCAATCAATCCCAAACCCTTGGGAATTTATGTTATCTATTTGGTTCCATCCAATCTTCTTGCATCAGGTTGCCCCAACCTACTATAAATAACTTTGAAATTAAATATCAAATTATCAATATGCTTCCAAAATTCATGAAAAATAGAGGATGCACACATATTCATTAGAGAGTTTGAAGAGGTTTGTGCAATCGTGAGGCTGTAACAATTGTCAGAGGATGAGGTTAAGCTAAGACTGATCAATTTTTTCTTAAGGACAATGATAAAAGGTGGCTCTATAGTCTTCCAAACTAATTTGTCACAATCTGGGAGGGCTTTGTAAGAGTGTTCCTAAAGAAAATTTTTTTCCATCACAAAATAGCTAGGATTAGGAATGAGATAAATCAATTTTACCAACTAGCTGGCGAATCATTCTGAAAATTCTTCGATCACTTTAAGAACCTCTTAACCCAATGCCCACACCATGGAATAGAGACCTGGAGGCTATGCCCAATAATTTATGAAGGACAGATTCAAATTTTAGAACCATGTTAGAGTCCATGTGCCAAGGTCAATTCATGTATAAGGAACCACTAAAGCCTGATAATTTTTAGGAGACCTAGCTAAGAAGAATTTACAATGAGAAACAACTAGAGAACCTGAGAGATCGATACCTTCGAGAGGTGGAATATACTAAATTCATACTTTTTTAGCTGCAGAGGCCAAAATTATAACCTTAGCACGTAGGTTAGAGGCCTTAGAACTACAAAGATCAGCTAGTGTGAACCAAATTTTTGCACCCATGTGCAATGTATGTAGTACACTAGACCATGTCCTTGAGGAATGTCCCTTTCTGATGAACCCAATATAGAATGGATGTGTACAGGTAAATGCCACATACCAGAGATCAGTGAACAACCCCTTTACACCCACGTATAACCCAAGATGGAAGAATCATCCAAATTTTTCATGATCACAGAACCCAAATATAGGTGGTCCTAGCTTCAACCAGCAAAGTCCAAGTCCTAACCGGGTGATAAACAACCCATCAAGCTTCAATAATAATGAGAAGAAATTTAGTTCTCTAGAGAAAAGCCTAGAAGTCTTGGCAAAATCCAATATTAACACCAATGCCATACCAAGCAATTTTATGCAAATCGTGGGCCAACTCATTAATACTAACACCCAGGCTATAGCCTATTTGAAAATATAGGTGGGTTAGCTAGTCTCTATCATGAGTGTGGGAGAATGAGGTAGGCTACCTAGCCAACCTGAGCCACACTCGAAAAACCAAAATGGTCCACGATCCCAACAAGAAAACCAAGTCAACCATGTGAATACTATTCACTCCTTAAGATCCAAAAAATAAGTGGACAATAATGTAGGTACATCTAATGATAGAAAGAACTCACCTACTGAGTCACCTTGTGAACAACCTACCTTACAAACTCAAGCTCTTGAAACTAATAGTATACCAAACCCCGAACCCATAATTTCTAGAGCTCCTTTTCCAAATTGATTGGGATCCAATAAAAAATCAAAATATTTGGATAAAATATTAGAGGTGTTTAAGCAAGTCTAGGTGAATATCTCTTTTTTAGACAGATTAAACAAGTTCTGACCTATGCTAAATTTTTAAAAGACCTTTGTACTCAGAAAAGAACCACCAATGTACCCAAGAGAGTATTTTTAGCAGCAAGTATAAGCTCATACTTGTCTAGTCATATGCCAATAAAATATAAAGATCTAAGATCTCTGATAATTTTATGTGATATTGGAAAAACTCACATTGAGAAGTCTTTACTAGATTTAGGGGCTAGTGTAAATATTCTTTTTTTTTAAGTTATAAGCAATTTGGGTTAGAAAAACTTCTACCAATAAAGATCACATTACAATTAGCAGATAGATATCTTAGGATCCCTAAGGGAATGCTAGAGGATGTTTTAATCAAAGTTGAAAATTTTATCTTTTCTATAGGCTTCATCATTTTAGAGACCGAACCAGTTGTAGATCTCAAGGGTCATATGCCAGTTATTTTAGAAAGACCACTCTTAGCTATTATGAATACTGAAATCAACTGTCGAAATAGACTTAAGAAATTATCTTTTGAGAATATAATCATTGAATTGAATATATTTAATCTATAACAGGAATTCACCCAACATGCTGATGTAATATAATTCAAGAGAAAATTTATGAACCCATTTGTTGGTGCAAAAATCCGCCTGCGCTGGAGAAGCTGGAGTTGAGGAAGCCGCGGTCGCCACCGGGACCTGCAAGGGAAGTCTAAATCGGAGGTGGGGTTGCTCCGGCAAGACCCTCCGATGCTCAAGTCAGTTCTCTGCCTCAACAAGAATGGAGTGCTCGAACAGAGAATTTAGCAGAGTTTTGAGATAAGGCAAAAGGCTTCAAAAATAACGTATCTGAGTCCCCCTTTCTATAGGCGGGGGAGGCAACGGACTGATGGCGACGTGTGTAACTGCCTGGTAGTGGGCCGCCCATGGTCAGGGGAATTGATTGCGAAAGATAATGGAGCGGACACGTGGGTATCACCTCGACTTGCCACGTGGAATCCGTTATGAGGGGTGGAGCAGCGTCCGTCGTCAGGAGAATCGCATGGTATCCGTCGCAGGAGGTGGAGCAGGTTCGTGGTCGTTACTGTGGCCTGCCAGGGGGATAATGGAGCTGTGCGGAGTCCGCCACAGGAAGTGGAGCAGGGCGGCTATGGCTGCTGCGGCTTGTCAGGGAATGATGATACTGCGTGGAGTCCGCCACAGGAGGTGGAGTAGGGTCGCGGCCGTTTTGAGGGCCTGTCAGGGGGCATGGATCTGTCGATTGAAGCTCGGCAATGGTCGGAGCCGTCGTGAGTGGAGCCCGGCTCCCGTAGGAGTCCGGGCAGAGCTGTTCTGATGTCGGCGACGGAGTCCGGCTCCCGTAGGAGTCCGGGCGGAGCTGTGATGATGGCGGCAGAGCCCGGCTCCCATAGGAGTCCGGGCGGAGCTGCGCTGCAAACAAAGTCAAGGGTGAAGTCCGGCTCTGATAGGAGTCCGGATTGAGCTTACCAGCGATTGATATTGAGAGCGGAGCCCGGCTCCCGTAGGAGTCCGGGCGGAGCTGTTTTGATGTTGGCGGCGGAGCCCGGCTCCCGTAGGAGTCCGGGCGGAGCAGCGCTTGCTGATGGCGGTGGAGCCCGGCTCCCGTAGGAGTCCGGGCGGAGCTGTGCTGATGTCGTCGGTGGAGCCCGGCTCCCGTAGGAGTCCGGGCGGAGCTGCTTTGATGTCGTCGGTGGAGCCCGACTCCCGTAGGAGTCCGGGCGGAGCTGCTTTGATGTCGTCGGTGGAGCCCGGCTCCCGTAGGAGTCCGGGCGGAGCTGCTTTGATGTCGTCGGTGGAGCCCGGCTCCCGTAGGAGTCCGGGCGGAGCTGCTTTGATGTCGTCGGTGGAGCCCGGCTCCCGTAGGAGTCCGGGCGGAGCTGCTTTGATGTCGTCGGTGGAGCCCGGCTCCGTAGGAGTCCGGGCGGAGCTGCGGTGCAAACAAAGTCAAGGGTGAAGTCCGGCTCTGATAGGAGTCCGGATTGAGCTTACCAGCGATTGATATTGGGAGCGGAGCCCGGCTCCCGTAGGAGTCCGGGAGGAGCTGTTTTGATGTTGGCGGCGGAGCCCGGCTCCCGTAGGAGTCCGGGCGGGGCAGCGCTTGCTGATGGCGGTGGAGCCCGGCTCCCGTAGGAGTCCGGGCGGAGCTGCACCTGCTGATGGGGTGGAGCCCGGCTCCCGTAGGAGTCCGGGCGGAGCTGCACCTGCTGATGGCGGTGGAGCCCGACTCCCGTAGGAGTCCGGGCGGAGCTGCACTTGCTGATGGCGGTTCCGTCGTGGGTTCCGGCTGTGGGTATTTTATACCCAACACCAGTCCCCCTACATTCGAGTTTTGAATTTCAAATGAAGGAAGTACACAGAAGTACAGTCGGAACCGTCCCTTCGAATCCCGCGCCCTGCCGCTCCCAGATATTTTGGCATTAAATGAGCGCGTGCCGGAGTCTTTTTGAATTGGGGCGGTACGAGGGGACGCTTCGAAGACCCCGTAGGTACGCTGGCCTAGGTACGGCGCAATTATGGCCCTGCCAACCACCAGCCGCCTTCAGCCGTCTGCCATGGGGAGTGGGACACGTGTCGGATGCGGACTGGCCTGGGGGGATTCGAGATCATTATGGCGTCGGATCCCAGGGTCTATTTAAACTCGTCCTCCCCCCTTTCAGGCGTCCTACTCCGCTTCTGATTTCTTGCCGGCGTCTGTCATCTCCCCGAGAGTCTGCTCTAGCGAACGCCCTCTCGAGAAGTAGGCGCCTTCCATTCCTCGCTCCCCAGGCCCCAGAGCAGGATAGGTTAGTGCCCACCTTCTCCTTCTTACCGCTTAGGGTCCTCTCCTCCTTCCTCTTCTTTCGTGTCCTCTCCTGAGTTGACTTCCGGCGTCCCCCTCCTTTTTCGGCTTGCATTTCTAGTGCCCTTTAGGTTCTCCCCCAAAGAAAAATGTCTTCCGATTCTTCTTCCCCCGTAAGCTCTGGGAGCTCTTCTGCTTCAAACCCCCAGGCCCCTGTCTCTGCGGACGAACCCGCGTTTGGGGCAGGGTCTCGCCCGGTCTTCGCACCGGGCGCTATTCCTTGTTCGTCGACTCCGGACAAACTTCTCCTGATAAGGGCTCGGTACGGGGTCCCTTCAGAGTACGATCTGGAGCTTCCTGGCCCCTCCGACCGGGCCAGCGCTCCCCCTCCTGGTCGCTTCTGTTTGTACCAGGAGGCATTCCGTGCCGGACTCTGGCTTCCGCTCCCAGCTTTTGTTGCCGCCTTCTTTCGCTTCTTAGACATTTCTCTCGCTTCTGTCGCCCCGAATTCCTTTAGGTTTTTGATAGGGTTTCTCTCCCTCTGTCACATAGCCGAGGTCCAGCCTTCCCTCTCCCTGTTCAGACATTTCTACACTTTCAAACGCCATCCTTCAGCGAAGGATTGGTGGTACTTCTCCCCCCAGTTCGGTAAGAAGGGGTTGCTGAAGGGCGCCCCTTCTTCGATTCACAACTGGAAGGGAAATTTCTCTTCATTTACTGCCCGACCCTGGAACTGGGCTTGCCCCCTTGGGGGTCTCTGAGGGATTCCGTCCGCCGGGCCCCTGGCCTGGGAGAGGACGACCTTCAGGCCGCCCAGAAGCTCCTGAGTTACCCCGCTCCTTCTCTTCCAAACCTACTGAGGGAGCCGCTTCTCTTCAACATCGGCCTGAGCCCTCAAGATCCAGCAAGTATACATCTTTCCTTTTCTTATCTTCTTCTTCCCTCTCTTCCTTTCTCTCTCCTTTTTCTTCTTTTCTCTTTCTCTTTTCTTTTTCCTCTTTTCTCTTTCTCTTTTTCTTTCTTCTTTTTTTCTTTTTTTTTTTTTTTTTTCGGGCTGATTGGTGCTGCTTTTTCCTTCTTCTTTTCTTTTCCTCTTTTTTTTTTTCTTTTATTTTTTTTTTTTTTTTTAGCAATGGACGCCGAAGCCACACGGATGCTCGCCAAGGCCATGAGAGCCCAGAAAAGGAAGGGCGCGACGACTTCCGGCTCGGCGAAGAGGGCCAGGGTGGAGGAGACGAGCTTGGCCGCGCCGTCCAGGCGACCCCGGCGATCGACATTCCTTCGGATGCCGAGCCAGCGGCCCCCCGGGCTCCCCCAGGGAGCCCACCGACTGGGGTCCCCATTCCGGAGGTCCGCCCCGTGGAGGCGCCTGCCGTGGGGAGGAGGAGAAAATCGGTGGCCCGCAGGCCGAGCAGCCACCGAGCCGCTGCAGACGAGTCCGTCTGCTCCGAGGGGGGATCGGAGAACCCCTTCAACGACAAGGCTCTGATCCGTCGGCTACTCGACGGTTGTATTCTGCCCGATGTCGTGGAGAGGATCGACCGTGCCGATCCCGAGCAGCGGGCCTGGGACACCTTGGGGTCCTTTCTTGAGGTAAGCGGATTTTTACTTGCTCAGTTGCTCGGTCTTTGTTGTAATTCTCCATCTGTCCTTGTAGATCGGGCATCAGCTCTTCGTCTATGTCGAGGCATCGGGCCGCACGAGAAGGGACCTTCTTCGGGCGGAGGAGCATTGCCAAGACGAGGTTGCTCGTCTTCAAGCGAAGACGGCCGAGGTGGCCGCCCTTCGGGAGGCTCTGGAGAGAGAGAGACAAGATCGGGAATAGGAAAGGCGAGTCTGGGAGGAGGAGAGGCGAAGCCTGGAGGAGTCGGCAAGGAAGGCGGAGGCCGAGGTCGCCCATCTGGCCGAGCAAACTCCGGTTCTGGTTTCAGAGGCCAGGACCCTGGCGGTGGAGGAGTTCAAGACCTCCACGGAGATGAGGGAGCTGAACGTCCAGTTTGGCCTGGAGGCGTTCACCAAGGGGTTCGAGCTCTGCCGAGAGAGGGTGGCCAGCAGATATCCCGACCTTGATCTCGGCTTTTTGGAGGAGTCTGACGACGAGGCCGCCACTCCGTCCACCGCCGTCGCAGCTGCGCCCCCGCGCCGAGCTCTCCACCCCCTGCCCCCGAGGTCTGAGACCTCCTTTCTTGTATCTTTCCTTTGTCGCCATATTTCCCTTCCGCTTGTCTTCAAAATTGATCAATAAAGTCGAACTTCTTATTGTGGATGACCTTTCCTTCCCCCTGCTTCTTCTTTACTGCCTTTCTTCTTGTAAAGAGTTGGTCTCTGACGTTTGCATCTTCCGCTGGCAGCGTCCTGCCGAAGCACTTCCCTTGCCCCTGGGGGTCCCGCTGAAGTCAACTATCCAACGGCTAAAAAAGGAGGTCCTCCACCTGACGAAGAAGTTGAAAAAGTCGGAGGGCGAGCTCTGCCAGGTGAAAAAATGCTATTCCGAGGCCGCCGCTGAGGCCGCCCACTTCAGGAGTCTCCAAGTGAAGGCAATCATGGACTACAGCCGGAGGAAGGCGAACTTTACGAAGGAGCTCGAAGAATGCACGAAGAGCGCCAGCGACCGAACTTGGCCTCAAGAGGCCAGGATCAGCGCCCTTAAAGTGGAGCTGTCGGCTGCCAAGAGGAGGATCGGCCAGCTAGAAGGGAACTCACCCCGGCTCACAGTGCGGGATGAGCAGATATGGTCGCAAAAAGTTTCCGACCTCCAGAAGCAGCTTCAAGATGCCGAGATGAGCCACGATGTGCAGCGGGCCAGCTGGCGCCGACAGGTAGAGGAGCACAAGGGGAGATTCCGTCGAGCAGCGGACGAGGTAGTCCGTCTCCAGAGGCAGTTGGTTACTAGGGCGCAGCTTGCTAACGCCCAAGATAACGAAGAGCTCCAAGCCCTGAGAGGCTCTGTCGAAGGGATTTCTGTCTCCCTTGGGGAGAAGACAGCTGAGCTTCAACAAGTAAAAATCCAACTGGGACTTGAGCGGAAGGCCGTCGCGGACGCAGAGGCGGAGTCCGAAGTTTTGCGGAAGTGGCATCGGGAAGCGGAGGCTGAGAGTCGGCAACTTCGTTAGGCGCTCCAGGATATGCTGCAAAAGAAGGAAGAACTAGAGGAAATGGTGGAGACCCTGAGGCAGTCCTGGTCGGGGGATGGAGGTGATCACCCTATGTTAGAGGGAGCAGGACCTCCTTAGAGTTCTTTTGTAGTCACCCCCTTTTTGTAGCTGCCCCCCTTTTCTTTTCTTGTCGTTTTGTCCCTCTTTTTCTTGCCGTCCTGGCCCTGTAGTACATATATCGGAAATGAGAAAAAGGCATTTTGTGTTACCTTGTCCGTGTGTAGCACTAATATTGTCGTTCGTTGACCCTTTCTCGTTGTTTGTCCTGTTTGGCTTAGAGGTCGTCGTGGGAAAGGGCTCTTCCCTTCCATCCGATCTCGTCATGTGGTCGAGCCTCGCCACCATTTTTAACCCTTGCTGGCGAAGTGGCGGATGGGGCCCGGCTTTCTTAGGAGCCCGGGCGAAGTCTTTCTTGGGGGCGGGACCTGGCTCCCGTAGGAGTCCGGGTGAAGCTTTACCTGGCGGCGGAACCCGGCTCCCGTAGGAGTCCGGGTGAAGCTTTACCTTGCGGCGGAACCCGGCTCCCGTAGGAGTCCGGGTGAAGCTTTACCTTGCGGCGGAACCCGGCTCCCGTAGGAGACCGGGTGAAGCTTTACCTGGCGGCGAAACCCGGCTCCCGTAGGAGTCCGGGTGAAGCTTTACCTTGCGGCAGAACCCGGCTCCCGTAGGAGTCCTGGTGAAGCTTTACCTGGCGGCGGAACCCGGCTCCCGTAGGAGTCCGGGTGAAGCTTTACCTTACGACGGAACCCGGCTCCCGTAGGAGTCCGGGTGAAGCTTTACCCGACGGCGGAACCCGGCTCCCGTAAGAGTCCGGGTGAAGCTTTACCTTGGCGACAGAACCCGGCTCCCGTAGGAGTCCGGGTGAAGCTTTACCTTGGCGGCGGAACCCAGCTCCCGTAGGAGTCCGGGTGAAGCTTACCTTTGCGGCGGAACCCGGCTCCTGTAGGAGTCCGGGTCTTCCATTTTGCTTGAGTCGGTCGCGAGGTTCTCGTTATCAGCCTGGCTTGTGGGGGCGCGTTAGGGCACTGTAAGGCCTCTCCCCCCTCCGGTCTAAAAGAACCGGGCCTTCAACTTTGCTCATGTCAGGACGAGGTTCTCCTCCTGTTCCTGACATGGCTATGGGGGCACATTAGGGCATTGCAAGGCCTCTCCCCCCATCCGGTCTAAAAGAACCGGGCCTTTGACTTTGCTCAAGTTAGGGCGAGGTTTTCCTCCTGTCCCTAACAGGGCTGTGGGGGCACATTAGGGCGTTGTAAGGCCTCTCCCCCCATTCGGTCTAAAAGAACCGGGCCTTTGACTTTGCTCAAGTTAGGGCGAGTTTTCCTCCTGTCCCTAACAGGGCTGTGGGGGCACATTAGGGCGTTGTAAGGCCTCTCCCCCCATCCGGTCTAAAAGAACCGGGCCTTTGACTTTGCTCAAGTTAGGGCGAGGTTTTCCTCCTGTCCCTAACAGGGCTATGGGGGCACATTAGGGCGTTGTAAGGCCTCTCCCCCCATCCGGTCTAAAAGAACCGGGCCTTTGACTTTGCTCATGTCAGGACGAGGTTCTCCTCCTGTTCCTGACATGGCCGTCGGGGCACATTAGGGCATTGTAAGGCCTCTCCCCCCATCCGGTCTAAAAGAACCGGGCCTTTGACTTTGCTCATGTCAGGACGAGGTTCTCCTCCTGTTCCTGACATGGCCGTTGTTTTTTGGAGAGGTCATATCCAGTCATAGTACATCCGCGTTAAGCAGGAGGAGTGCGTTAGCTAAAAAGAAAAGTAGATTCAAAACGAAACAGTAAGCAATACATTTACAGTTCTCCCGCTCCTCCTTGAGGCCCTCCGGTGATGGAGTCGATGGTCCCAATAGGAGGCCGGTCCCGGGCTGCTCCTCCCTCTTCTGTGGTTCGGGCGGTGGGAGGGCTCTTGGCCGGTCTCCTCTACCCTCAGGCCTGCGGCGGATGAATCTGTCGAGCCGACCTCGCCGGATGAGCTCCTCGATCTCGTCCTGGAGCTGGATGCACTCTTCGGTTCGTGGACGTGGTCGCGGTGGTAGAGGCAGAACTTGTTGGGGTTGCGCTTTCCGGGGTGCGTGCGCATTTTCTCCGGCCTAGGGATCAGCTCCCTGACCTCCATCAGTACCTGGGCCTTCGAGGCGTTGAGGGGGGCGTAGCTGCGGAACTTCCCTGGCGGGGAACCCCGCCGAAACCTGTTGTCCGGACTTCTCTGCCTGCGTGCCCGGGGTGGAGTATGGGCGCGCTTGTGCCCAGGAGGGGATCGGGAGCGAGGCCGGGCTTCCCTTGGCCTCTTCTCAACTGCGGGTTTGCCAGAATCTCCCGCCTGGCGCTCCCTCGCAGTCTCTTCATCCTTCATTTTGAAGGCCTCTTCCGTTCGGGCGTATCCTTCAGCCCGAGCCAGCAGATCAGCAAAATCCCTGGGGTACTTCTTCTCCAGGGAGTACAAGAGATCATTCTTCTGAAGGCCACCTTTCAGGGCGGCCATGGCAACCGACTGGTCCAAGTTCCGGACCTCCAACGCCGCGATGTTGAAGTGGTTGATGTAGGCCCGTATGGACTCCCCTTCCCTCTGCTTGATGTTGATGAGAGACTCTGAACCTTTCCGGGGACGTCGGCTGCTGACAAAATGGGCCACGAATTGGTGGCTCATTTGGTCGAAGGAGAAGATGGTACCCGGCTTCAGTGCCGAGTACCAGTTTCTTGCTGCTCCCTTCAAAGTAGACGGGAAAGCCCGGCACAAGATGGCGTCGGGGGCACCATGAAGCAACATCATCGCTCGGAAGGCCTCCAGGTGGTCCACCGGGTCCGACGTCCCGTCGTAGCTTTCAAACTGGGGGAGCTTGAAATTCGGCGGGATCGGTTCCTGCATAATCATTTGGGAGAAGGGAGGGTCAGTGCAGATATCCTCACCGTAAGTGGGAGGCGCATGGCGGAGTTCTTCGATCCGCCAGTTCATCTCCTGGAGCCTCCGGTCCAGGAAATCCTCTCGACTTCGAGTCTCGAGGGTCCTTTGGCAGAATGGGGGCGGGGATCTCCCAGGGGTGGAGTCGTGGTCCGACTGAGGGCTCTCCACCCTTGGATTCGCCTTCTCGGGGAGGACGGGGCGGCTAGCCCAGGTGGCCCGCCCCACCGTCGGGTTCTGGCATTCCGGAGATGCCCCTTCCGGATGCGCTGACGCCTGCGGCGGCTACTGCTGCATCGCCTGTACGGCCTCGATGAGGCCCTTGACCTGCTGCGCCAGCAAGTCAAACTGCTCCGCGCCGACCACCGTCGCTGGAGGGGGAGGAGGAGCTGGCTGAGAAATGGGAGGGGAGGTCGGAGCCTGAGATTTGGCCGCGGAGGCCGTGGACCGCCAGGTGGACGCCCTGCGTGGAGGCATCGGGTGTCGATCTCGTGGGGGAGGATTAAGAGTAGATGACGGAGAGATGGCCGGAGGTGGCTCCGTTGAGCGCTCCTTGAAGAACAAGGGTGCTGCGAAGACACGCCCCTTCCTCTAGCGCCAATCCTGTTGGTGCAAAAATCCGCCTGCGCCGGAGAAGCTGAAGTTGAGGAAGCCGCGGTCGCCACCGGGACCTGCAAGGGAAGTCTAAACCGGAGGTGGGGTTGCTCCGGCAAGACCCTCCGACGCTCAAGTCAGTTCTCTGCCTCAACAAGAATGGAGTGCTCGAACAGAGAATTTAGCAGAGTTTTGAGATAAGGCAAAAGACTTCAAAAATAACGTATCTGAGTCCCCCTTTTTATAGGCGGGGGAGGCAACGGACTGATGGTGACGTGTGTAACTGCCTGGTAGTGGGCCGCCCATGGTCAGGGGAATTGATTGCGAAAGATAATGGAGCGGACACGTGGGTATCACCTCGACTTGCCACGTGGAATCCGTTATGAGGGGTGGAGCAGCGTTCGTCATCAGGAGAATCGCATGGTATCCGTCGCAGGAGGTGGAGCAGGTTCGTGGTCGTTACTGTGGCCTGCCAGGGGGATAATGGAGCTGTGCGGAGTCCGCCACAGGAAGTGGAGCAGGGCGGCTATGGCTGCTGCGGCTTGTCAGGGAATGATGATACTGCGTGGAGTCCGCCACAGGAGGTGGAGCAGGGTCGCGGCCATTTTGAGGGCCTGTCAAGGGGCGTGGATCTGTCGATTGAAGCTCGACAATGGTCAGAGCCGTCATGAGCGGAGCCCGGCTCCCGTAGGAGTCCGGGCGGAGCTGTTCTGATGTCGGCGGCGGAGTCCGGCTCCCGTAGGAGTCCGGGCGGAGCTGTGATGATGGCGGCAGAGCCCGGCTCCCATAGGAGTCCGGGCGGAGCTGCGCTGCAAACAAAGTCAAGGGTGAAGTCCGGCTCTGATAGGAGTCCGGATTGAGCTTACCAGCGATTGATATTGAGAGCGGAGCCCGACTCCCGTAGGAGTCCGGGCGGAGCTGTTTTGATGTTGGCGGCGGAGCCCGGCTCCCGTAGGAGTCCGGGCGGAGCAGCGCTTGCTGATGGCGGTGGAGCCCGACTCCCGTAGGAGTCCGGGCGGAGCTGTGCTGATGTCGTCGGTGGAGCCCGGCTCCCGTAGGAGTCCGGGCGGAGCTGCTTTGATGTCGTCGGTGGAGCCCGGCTCCCGTAGGAGTCCAGGCGGAGCTGCTTTGATGTCGTCGGTGGAGCCCGGCTCCCGTAGGAGTCCGGGCGGAGCTGCTTTGATGTCGTCGGTGGAGCCCGGCTCCCGTAGGAGTCCGGGCGGAGCTGCTTTGATGTCGTCGGTGGAGCCCGGCTCCCATAGGAGTCCGGGCGGAGCTGCACTGCAAACAAAGTCAAGGGTGAAGTCCGGCTCTGATAGGAGTCCGGATTGAGCTTACCAGCGATTGATATTGAGAGCGAAGCCCGGCTCCCGTAGGAGTCCGGGCGGAGCTGTTTTGATGTTGGCGGCGGAGCCCGACTCCCGTAGGAGTCCGGGCGGAGCAGCGCTTGCTGATGGCGGTGGAGCCCGGCTCCCGTAGGAGTCCGGGCGGAGCTGCACCTGCTGATGGCGGTGGAGCCCGGCTCCCGTAGGAGTCCGGGCGGAGCTGCACCTACTGATGGCGGTGGAGCCCGGCTCCCGTAGGAGTCCGGGCGGAGCTGCACTTGCTGATGGCGGTTCCACCGTGGGTTCCGGCTGTGGGTATTTTATACCCAACACCATTAATATTAGTGATGAGAAAGTCAATTTTGAGTTTAGTTTCTGACCAATCCATGAACCTGATGATATCAATGAAATTTTTATAGACAATGGGACTAGCCAAAGATAAGAGCCTCCCACTGAATCAATCATGAAAATGGTTAAACTATCACCCAAGCCATCAATAGAGGAGACACCCGAATTAGAATTGAAACCCCTCCCTGAGCACCTTAAGTATGCATATTTAGGTCCAATAGAAACCTTATCTGTAATTGTCGCATCAGATCTAAATCTTAAATAAGAGAAGGAGTTGTTAGCAATCCTAAGATAGAATTGTGAAGCAATACGCTAGACCATGGCTGATATAAAGGGAATAAGTCCTTCCTTAATTCAACACAAGATACACCTAAAGGAAGAGGCCAAACCTGTTAGATGTATGTCCTAGAAACCAATGTGGCTGACACATTGTAATTAATTTAAGTCATAATTTTATACTTAATATATTGATATGATCAATAAAAGGGCAAATTTTTTTTCATTCAAGTGTAATGTATCCTTGAATCGTCCATGAAATTAGTTTCGATACATACTCTCAATGTATTTAGAATTAGAGATATGTATTTAATTCCTAAAGGCTTCTGACCATAGGATCATCATGGGAACAGTGACAGATCTGGATAAACTAGCACACATATCACTTCTTTTGGGATAGATGAGTCTCTAATCTACTATGTAGAGACACAAGACGATGAGTGCGGATGGTTGTTAGAGAACAACTAGCACTGAGCGTGACCATACGACAGATCACTTAGATTTCTATTCAATTGTTAGTGATTGTCTTGATGCTATAGTTGTGTGACTAATTTTTTAACTTGAGATGGTATTACTACTCACAGTGAGGCTGCTGAAGTTTGATTGACATATAAACATGGATCTCAATGAGCCCTTGTAGTGGATATTGATGATAGTTGGTCTATTGTAGAAGTAGGGTGTGCATCAAGATAGGATCTATCAATCTTGATAGAGATGAGTAGTCCTATGAAATTTGAGAAGCTAAGTCCATGAATCTATGATCATAGTAGAGTGATTGATGAAAAAAAAAATTATAGACATTACATCTGGACTTGAGCTAATTGAATTTATTATATGACTAAGGTTGAGGTTTGATGATTTATTCATGACCTACCATCTAGTTGGGACTCACGATAGAGGGACTAAATTACACGTTAACTATATCTAGAAGTTCATTTCAGTTCTACCGGGTTGTCACTACATACTGCTAAGTATCATTGATGGATTATGAGAGCTCACTAGGATTGTTCCGGATCGACAATTCTTGCTGAGTTAGAGTAGAATTATTCTGATCCATTAAAAAGAGTTTCAATAATATAATGATAGAGATTATTGTATATCTCACTACCAGACAGAATTGAACCTATGGGGTCACACAATAAAGAGATTAGGTCTGAAATAAGAAATTAAGCTTATGAAGTGTCAATTGAGTTTAGAAAAATCTATTGGGTTCATGGTAATCCTGCAAGCATATAGTTGGATCCAATTTCTTTTTTTGTTGAGATTACTTATTTGATAGATTAATTCTAATTTAATTATCTACTAATTATCTACATGAATAAGATTCATAAAACTCCAATTGTTGGGTGTCTAAGGTTATGGATCACATAAATTAAGGGTGCAAGTCCCTTATGAATCTCCTTGATAGTTATTATGAGGTGCCACTTTGAATTATTCAATTTGGGCCGTGTCCATTGATTAGAGGGCCTTTAGTTCTCATATGGGGTGTCTCTTGGGTGCAAAATAGGATGTCTAATTATGGGTGCAAGGGTTCCAATAGTTGGTGCCTAGTGGACTTCCTAATGTAAGTTGGATAACTTAAGTTAATAGAAATCCTAATGCGAGTAGGACTTGTATTATATGATTGAATAGGATTCAATCTTTGTGTCTATAAAAGGAGACCTTCTCTAAGGTCCTATGATCACCCAAGCCAGCCCCTCTCCACCTCAAGAGAACCTCTCATGCCCTCTCTTCCTCCCTTTTTCTCTTCTTCTTAGGTGTCCCCATGCCATACTACTTGGGACAACGTCCTAAGTTTTGCACATGCCCAAGGCATTGGGTAGCCCTTCATCTACTGGTTGTTGATCTATAGTAGCACTACAACTTAAGGATAAAGGCTAGAGAGGAAGAGAAGATAGAAGATCAAGGAGAAAGATCAAACATGGATCGCGATCCAGACTTCGTTCAGATTCAGCAAGCTGAATTTTGGAGAATCAAAATTTAGATCTTAGAGGACTGTTCCAGATTGATCCCGAGTAGATACTTATAAAGCTCGAACACTTGTGTGGCTGATAGAGAGCCTCATCTCTTTCAGATTCAGATTTGAAGAAAGGGATTGGAAAAAAAGAATGTGATTTGATCATAATTTAAATTTCAGCATATATCAATTTCAGCATATGAAATAGATCCATGTAGTTTTATATTTTTATGTATATAAAATTTAGATTAAAATTATATTAATCTTATTCTCTACTATGATATTTAGAAAATTAAGTTTTGAAATACATATGTATGCTTCAAATCCTAAATTCTAATAGTGGTATCAGAGCCATGGATTTTCATTTGCTAAATTTTGATATACATATTTCTGAAAAAATTTTAAAATTAATTTTTTCTTAATATATAAGATGAATGGATGGATCTTCAAATCTAAATCTAATTTTGGATTTAATTTTAGAATATATAGTTGATATGTTGTTGCATGTATAGATTTGAATTTTGATCTAGAAAGAGTTCTAGTTAATATTCATGTGAAATATAGATGCATGCATGAAATCTGAATTTTTTTTAATCTAAATTTTGATTTATATATATGATATATGATTGCATATTTAGATCATAAATTTATTTTTAATCTAATTTATGACTAGTATATGAGATATATGATATCATGTTTAGATCTAAAATTTAATTTAGATCCAATTATACATGCATATATATATGATATGTTTGTATATTAAAATTTAAAAATTATTTTTATATTTTAAAACTTACTTTAATGTAAAGAATTTAGATCTAAAATATGATTTTAGAATCTAAAATTTATGTTTGTGCATGAGAGTTTTGATCATGAAAAAATTAAAAATTAGGTCATGTAATAGGATTATATCTAAAGTTTTTGATTTGAGTCATATGGGTTTAATTTGATTAAGTAATTAATCAAACTGAGTTAAGTATTGAATTGAGTTAGATCAATTAAGTTAATGATCATACAATTATTGTTGATCAAATTGATTGAGTCTCAATGTAGAATCGATTAACCAAATGATCTAATTTGGCTTGTTAGTTTGATCCCGGTATGCTTGAGCTAATCAATTCCGATCAATCGACCTATTAGTGTTTAAGGCAAGTTAATGAGATATGGTTATTTAATTAGTTTTGTTAGCCGATTTGGCCAATTCATTGGTGTCTAAGAAAGGGAACAGGGGGACCTTCACCGTTCTCCACTTACCTGGCCAATTTGGAAGATTGAGTCTTTAATTAGGTTGCTTAGCAATCTGGTTTAGCCCGTACCAGTTAGTTCAGTCATATAATGACTGATTAGATGAGACCTAAATCTAAACCTCTCCATAAATATTAAGTCCATAGATCTTTCACCATTGTAGATGTGCGGGTGTGCTACCAATGTTGGTTGTTCTCAGCTGGTCACAGTAGTTTAGTTGCATCGAGAATACGCAACTACTCTATTAGTAAAGAGTTACTCTAGGGTAATGATGGCGTTGGGCCCAATAACTATTAGGTGAGGGACCTAATGATGATCTTGCACCTGCTTGTGAATGGTGGGTCAGGCTTAACTAAGAAGTGTGGGCAATAACTGTTAGGTGAGCACACATGACTTAGAGATCAAGTTGCAGCAACATGCTTAGTAAAGCATCTGGGCAAGGGGTTGCCTATGCATCGATGTGCATATTATCAATAATTGTTAGGTGAGGTGCATGTCATCAGTGGGACCACAGCACCCACTAAGAATTCTTTGTCACATCAGGGTTTCTGTTTCCTTCCTAGAGAGTGGAGGGACCTAAAAAAATAGTGAGAGTCATTATTTACATCTTAAAATCTCTATAAGCAAATTAAAAATTAAGTACAAAAGTCTAACTTGAATCTCTACACTTGTAGTTAAACCATTATGTCAGCCTCAAACCCTCTAGCTCGCATCCTTAAAACCATTTATTTGATCGGTAATAATTTCAAAGACTGTCTCAGAAACCTCAGGATTGTCCTGACTTCAAAAAAGTTAAGCCATGTTCTCAATCAAAATTCCATTGTGTTACCAAACCATCCTACTGCTAAGCAGAGAGCTGCTTTTGAGAAGTGGACAGATGAAGATAGTCAAGTTAAGTGCTATATGCTGGCATCTATGTCAAACGAGTTGCAAAGCCAGCACAAGTATTTGCCCACTATCCGGGCCATGATTACTCACCTACAAGAGTTGTATAGTGAGCAGAGCTATACTGCATGCTTCGAAGTATCCAAGAGACTCTCTAATTTGAAGATGCATGAAAGACAGTCTGTTTATGAGCACTGTATAATAGTGATCAAGGACATTGAGGAGCTTGAAAAATTTGGGCTAGATATGCAAATGGAATTACAGATGGATCTGATCCTTCAATCCCTTACCAGTTCATATAGTCAATTCATCATGAATTTTCATATGAACAAATTTGATTGCACTATTTTTGAACTTGTCAACATGTTAGTCACAATGGAGGGTACCTTGAAGAGTTCAAGGGGCTCTGTTCTTGCTGTGGAGCGGACTTCTTCCAAGAGAAAATCTATTGGAAGGAAGAAGGCTAAATCCGTAAAGAAGCAGAAGAAAGAGAGCAAGCCAAAGAAGGATGGTCCAAAGGTGGCTGAGGCAAAGGAAAAGTATTTATACTATCATGCTAAATGCCACTAGAGGAGGAACTGTTTAAAATACCTGGAAATCTTAAAGACCAAAAAGGGTGATAAACCTTCCGAAGGTATGCTCGTAATTGAATCTAACCTTACGATTTCTTCTACTTCTAGTTGGGTATTGGACTCTGGTTCGAGTGCTCATATATATACCTCAATGTAGGGTTTGATAGAAAGTAGGAGGTTAAGAAAAAGTGATATGATCCTTCGGGTCAGTAATGGAGCAAAGATTGTTGCAGAGACTGTTGGCACTTATCCTCTTCAATTATCGTCTGGCATTAGATTAGATCTGAAAGACTGCTATTATGTTCTTGTAGCTAGTTAGAATTTAATTTTCACATCTGTGCTAGCACAGGAAGGTTTTGAAATTAGTTTCAATAAAGATTTTTGTTTCATTTATTTATGAAATAAATTGATTGCATGAGGTCTTTTAATTGATAGTCTTTATGACTTGCTTGTTGATATGAATATAAACCTAAATGAGAAAATAGTGAGTGTCATAAGTCAAAAGAGACCCAGAGATGAAATTAACCAAAAATACTTGTGGCACCATAGACTAGGCCATATTGGAGAGGACAGGATGAACAAATTGGAAAAGGATGGGATCCTTGGCTCTCTTTGCCCAGAGCCATATCCAGCTTGTGAATCTTGCCTTCGAAGAAAGATGGTTAAGTTACCCTTTGTAGGACATAGGGAAAGGGCCATAGAGTTACTTGCTCTAGTACACACTGACGTGTGTAGGCCATTTGATGTACAGGCCAGGGGTAGTTATACCTACTTTATTATCTTTATCGATAATTTGTCTAGGTACGGGTATGTGTATCTAATGAAATACAAGTCTGAGGCCTTTGAAAAGTTCAAAGAATTCAGGCATGAAGTAGAGAAGCAGACGGGTAAACCTGTTAAGGTTCTTCGATTTGTTCGAGGAGGTGAATATATTAGTCAAAAATTTTTGAGATATCATAAGGATAATAGTATAGCCTCTCAGTGGATCCCTCCTGGAATACCTCAGCTCAACAGGATATCCAAAAGAAAGAATAGGACTCTATTGGATATGATCCGATCCATGATGAGCTTCACTGATCTATCCTTATTTCTTTGGGGGTATGCCTTGTTAACTGCCATTCACTTGTTGAATAGGGTTCCTTCAAAGTTCGTTCCTATTACACCATATGAGATATATTTTGGTAAGAAGTCGAGTCTAGGTTATCTTAAGATTGGGGATGTCCGACCTATGTCAAGAGACAGATAGCAAAAAAGTTGGAGGATAGATCTATTATAGCTTATTTTATAGGATATCCAAAAGAATTTATGGGATACTATTTTTACTTTCCACAAGATCACAATGTGATTGTGAGTTGAAATGCTGTATTTTTAGAAAAATAGTTTATCCAGGATGGCGGTAGTGGGAGGTTAGTAGAGCTCGAAGAGAAGATATCTGAAGAGCTCAAAGCTATAGATCCTCAGGAATCCGTAATTCATGAGCTAGTAGTTAATGTTCCTCTACCACCTTATAGATCTAGCAGGGTCTCCCGACCTCTTGAAAAGTACAAGAGTAAGCTTACAGAGAAAGTGAAGGAAATATTCCTTATGGGAGATTGGGGTCATACTGATGACCCTAATACCTTTGACGAGGCGATGTCTGACATTGATTTCGAGAAATGGTTACATGCTATGAAGTCAGAAATTGACTCGATACACACGAACCAAGTCTGAACTTTAGTGGATCCACTTAAAGGTACTGTACTTATTTGATGTGAAAACTGCCTTCTTGGTTGGATATCTTGAGGAAGATATCTATATGGAGCAGTCTATAGGTTTCATGTCTGGTGATGGTGATCATAAAGTCTGCAAGCTACAAAGGTCCATATACGGATTAAAGCAGGCTTCTCGAAGTTGGAACCATCATTTTGATGAGGCAATCAAATCTTTTGATTTCATCAAAAATGAAGAGAAACCTTGTGTATACAAGAGGATCAGTAGGAGCACAATCACCTTTCTTGTATTATACGTAGATGATATTCTCCTTATTGGGAATGACATTCCCATGCTGACCATGGTCAAAAGATGATTGTTCAAAGAATTCTTCATGAAAGACCTAAAAAGAGCATCCTATATTATCAGAATAAAAGTCTATACGGAAAGACCTAGATGGATGCTTGACCTATCACAAAAGCGTACATAGAGAAGTGCTAAAGAGGTTTAGAATGAAAAACTTCAAGAGAGATCTTTTACCTCTTAGGCATGGTATTCATCTCTCCAAGATGATGTCTCTAACCACATCTGAGGAGATTCAGCGCATGAGTATGATTTCTTATGCTTCAGCAATAGAAAGCCGCATGTATGCCATGCTATGTACTCGACCTGATATTGCCTTTGCTGCGAGTGTCACGAGTAGGTATCAGTCGAATCCAGACGAGGAGTACTGGATAGCTATGAAGAATATCCTTAAGAAGGACTAAGGATTTGTTTTTGATCTTTGCAGGTGATTCTGAGGTGCGATTCGAGGATGTATTCTTATTTGATTTACTAGAAGGGTTCTGAGTAACTAGAAGGGTTCTGAGTAATCGATCAATGGAGGCTGAGTGTGCTATAGATGTGTAGGATGAATCCTGATTTTAATGTTAGTTGTAGAACTAGATGTTACACCATGATACAATACTATAAAGACAATGACACCATAGCCCTTGCAGAAGTCTCACTAGAAGTCCAAACATATCGAGCATCGATATACGTGACTACCTCATATCGAGGTATGAAGAGTAGACTCCACAGATAATGTGACAGACCCACTGACTAAGCAGCTGAGCCAACCAAAAATGGAAGTCCACCTTGAAAAGATGGGATTTAGATTTATGGCCAATTAGCTTTAGTCCAAGTGGGAGATTGTTAGATGTATGTCCTAGAAGTCAATATATATTGACTAACACATTGTAATTAATCTAGGGTATAATTTTATACTTAATATATTGATATGATCAATAAAAGGATAAACTTTTTTTCATTCAAGTGTAATGTATCCTTGAATCATCCATAGAATTAGTTTTGATACATACTCCCGAGGTGTTGAAAATTAGAGATATTTATTTAATTCCTAAAGGCTCCCAATCATAGGATCATCATGAGGACGGTGATAGATCCAGATAGACTGGTGCACAAATTACTTTTTTTGGGATAGATGGGTCTCTAATCTACTATGTAGAGACACAAGACGATGAGTGTGGATGGTTGTTAAAGAACGACTAGCACTGAGTATGACCATACGAGAGATCACTTGGATTTCTATTCAATCGTTAGTGATTGTCTTGATATTGTAGTTGTGTGATCGATCTTTTGACTTGAGATGGTACTACTGCTCACAGTGAGATTGCTGGAGTTTTATTAACACATAAACATGAGTCTCAATGAGTCTTTGTAGTGGATATTGATGACAGTTGGTCCACTGTAGGAGTAGGGCACGCATCAAGATAGGATCTATCAACCTTGATAGAGAGAAGCAGTCCTATGGGATTTGAGAAGCTAAGTCTATGAATCTGTGGCCACAGTAGAGTGATTGATGGAAAAGAGTTTTCATAGACATCACATCTGGACTTGAGCTAATCGATTCTATCATATGACTGATGTTGAGATTTGATGATTTATCCATGACCTGCCATCTAGTCGGGACTCAAGATAGAGGGACTGAATTATATGTTAACTACACCTAGAGGTTCATTTCAGTTCTACTGAGTTATCACTATATATTGTTAGGTATCACTGGTGGATTGTGAGAGCTCACTAGGATTGTTCTGGATTGACAATCTTTGCTGAGTTAGAGTGGAATTATTTTGATCTATTGAAAAGAGTTTCAATGATATAATGATAGAGATCATTGTATATCTCACTATTAGATAGAATTGAACCTATGGGATCACACAACAAAGGGATTAGGTCTGGAATAAGAAATTGAGCTTATGAAGTATCAATTGAGTTTAGAGAAACCCATTGGGTTTATGGTAATCTTGCTAGCACATAGTTGGACCTAATTCCTCCTTTTGTTGGGATTACTTATTTGATAAGTTAATTCTAACTTAATTGCCTACTAGTTACCTATATAAATAACATTCATGAGACTTCAATTGTTGGGTATCTAAGGTTATGGATCATATAAATTAAAGATGCAAGTCTCTTATGAATCTCCTTGATAGTTATTATGGGGTGCCACTTTGAATTGTTCAATCTGGGCTTGTCCATTGATTAGAGAGCCTTTAGTTCTCATATGGGGTGTCTCTTGGGTGCAAAATAGGGTATCTAATTATGAATGTAAGGACTTCAATAGTTGGCACCTAATGGGCTTCCTGATGTAAGTTGGATAACTTAAGTTAATAGGAATTCTAATACAAGTAGGACTTGTATTATATGATTAATTAGGATTCAATCTTTGTGCCTATAAAAGGAGACCTTCCCTAAGGTCCTAAGATCATCAAATCCAACCCCTCTCCACCTCAAGAAAACCTCTCATGCCCTCTCTTCCTCCCTCTTTCTCTTCTCCTTAAGCGTCCCCATGCCATACTACTTGGGACGCACATCCCAAGTTTTGCACATGCCCAAGGCATTGGGCGGCCCTTCATCTGCTGGTGTTGTTCTCTTGTAGCACTACAAGGTAAGGAGAAAGGCTAGAGAAAAAGAGAAGGTAGAAGATCAAGGAGAAAGATCAAACGTTGATCATGATCCAGGCTTTGTTCAGATTCAGCAGGCTGAATTTTGGAGAATCAAAATTCAGATCTTAGAGGGCTATTCCAGGCTGATCCTGAGTGGATACTCGTAGAGATCGGATATTTATATGACTAACAGAGAGCCTCATCTCTTCTAGATCCAGATTTGAAGAAAGAGATTGCGAAAAAGATTTATGATTTGATCACAATTTAAATTTCAGCATATATCAATTCAGCATATGAAATAGATCAATGTGGTTTTATATTTTTATGCATATAAAATTTAGATTAAAATTATTTTAATCTTATTCTTCACTATAGTATTTAGAAAATTAAGTTTTGAAATACATATGCATGCTTCAAACCCCAAATTTCAACAAAATCAACTAGAGATGCTCAGAGAAGACTTAACCCAGCCATGAAGGATATAGTCAAAAAGAAAATCCTAAAGTTACTTGATAATGAAATTACATACCCCATCTCTGATAGCTCATGGGTAAGCTATGTACAAGTAGTACCCAAAAAGTCTGAGGTAATGGTGGTCCAGAATGAAGTGAACGAACTTATCCCAACTAAGATCCAAATGGGGTAGAGGGTCTGTATAGACTACAGAAAATTGAATGCTGCAATAAGAAAAGATCACTTTTCATTACCATTTATTTATCAAATGTTAGAGAAATTAGCCGGACAAAAATTCTACTATTTTCTTTATGGATACTCTAGTTATAACCAGATCCCCATAGTCCCTGAGGATCAGGAAAAGACTACATTCACCTATCAATTTGAAACTTTTGCTTGTAGACATATGCCCTTTGGGTTACGTAATATACTGGCAACCTTTCAGAGATGCATGATCAGTATTTTTTTTAATATGGTGGAATGATTTCTAAAAATTTTTATGGATGATTTTTCTGTCTTTGGTCCTGTCTTCTCTGAATACTTAGATCATCTGAAATTCATCCTAGAAAGATGTAAGGAGAAGCACTTAGTTCTCAATTAGAAAAAATGCCAACTCATGGTTAGAGAAGGGATAGTTCTTGGCCATGCAGTTTCGAAAAAAAGAATTGAAGTAGACAAAGCCAAAGTAGACCTGATTGCAAGTCTTCCACCATCTAAGTTTGTTAATGAAATTCATTCATTTTTAGGACATGCTGGATTCTATAGAAGATTCATTGTCAATTTCAGCAAAGTGACTCATCCATTAACAACTTGTTAGTAAAAGAAATTAAGTTTGAGTTCACTCATGAGTGCCTAGAGTCTTTTGAATTCCTTAAAAAGGCACTCGTTTCATCTTTTATCATTCATCCTCCTATCTGGTTTGAACCTTTTGAACTTATGTGTGATGCATCCGATTATACTATTGGTGCAGTTTTGGTCAAAGAATTAATAAGCTACCTAGAGTTATTTACTATGCAAGCAAAATCTTAAATGATGCACAGCTTAATTACACTACCACTAAAAAGGAGTTCCTAACCATTGTCTTTGCCCTAGAAAAATTTAGATCCTATTTGGTTGGATCCCACACTATTATTTATATTAATCACTCAGCCATTAGACATCTCTTAGTAAAAAAAGATGCCAAGGAATACTTGATACGATGGATCTTGCTCCTTCAAGAATTTGACCTAAAAATTAGGGACAAAAATGGAATAAAGAATGCAGTAGCTAAGCACTTGTCCAGAATCATAGTTGCACCATCTAGTGAACCACCCATCAATGAATTTTTTTCTGATGAACAACTCATATTCGTATCCACTGAATCATGGTATGCCGATATCGTGAACTATTTATGTTATAGCCCAACAAAAAAAAAAAAAAAAAAAAACAGGGTAAAAACCAGGAAGAAGACTCCCGGTAGGAGTCTTCTTCTCCGGTGAGACCCATGCACATTAGGAGTCCTAGGATCTCTCGGAATCCTAGGACCCTCTATAAGAAGGTCTTCCCTCTCTTTAGAATCGATCCATAGGTCTCCTCCCTCTCTCCTTCTCTCCGATTTCCTCGAATTAGAGTCGCGGACACCATCCGATTTCTCGCCGTAATTGCTCGCCGGCGAGGTCTCCGGAGGCTGAGGTAAGTTTCCCTCTTCCTCCCCTCTTTCTTCTCCTTCCTCCCCATGCATTGTGCGCGCTGCCGGCGACGAGAGTCGCCGATTTTCGATCAGGGAAAGAGACCTTTGTTTTGGTCTCTTTCCCGTGGATTTTTTCGGCACCAGCGATCGAAATCGATCGCCGGCCACGCTTCTCCTTGATCAGGGGAGTGGCCCCTGTCGGCCGCCGGCCTCCGCCGCGGCGGTCGTGGCCTGAACGGCCCGGCCAAGGATGGGCCACACCGTTCTCTATTCCGGCACGGGAAGAACCAAGAAAAAGAAGAAAAGAAGAAAAAGAAGAAAAAGAAAAGAGAAAGAAGGAAAAAGAGAAAAAGGAAAGGAAAGGAAAAAAAAAAAAGAAGAAAAAGAAAAGAAGAAAAAAAAAAGAAAATAATAATAATAATAATAATAATAATATATATATATATATGTATGAACAAGTAAGTAAATAAATAAATAAATAAATAAATAAATAAATAAATAATTAAAATTGATGAGAGAGAGAGTTTCTCTCTCTTCTTTCAGTCTGAACCCTGACTTTCTCTCTCTGGAATTGGACTTTCTATCTCTACTTTCTCTCTCTAAAATTTTCTCTCTCTAGATTGTTTCTCTCTCTTGATGGATTTCTCTCTCTAAAGTTATTCCTCTAGGATTAGCGAAGTGTAAGGCTTCATCTGATGATTCTGATCGAGTTTAGAGACGAGTCTGATTTTAAGTGAGATTTTAATTTTGGGATTTGTTAGATTTAATTTTGAATTAAATTAATATAAAAATATAATTTTGGATAATAGGCGCGGAAGAATCTACTAGAAGTTAGTCGATCCATTCGTTCAGTGCTCCGTGAAAGGTAAGTAATGAATCATCTTCTCGAGATATTCCATATTTATTCTGAAAATAAATTATTATTCTCTGAAATTATGCATGATTTATGAAATTATGTTTTGTAAGAAAAGTGCTTTTGAAATGTTATGGTATATCGATTTATGCACCTGTTTAATGAAAGATTATGATATATATTGTGGTACAAAGTATTTTGATACAGATCGGATTTATGCTCTCAGCCTAACTATGTTTCAGTGGGCCCCGCCAATAGGGATTATACGTTGGTATTTGTGGACCCTGCCAATGGGGGTTGTGCGCTGGTGTTTTGTGGACCCTGCCAGTGGGGGTTGTGCGCTGGTATTTCTGGACCCTACCAGTGGGGGTTGTGCGCTGGTATTCTGTGGACCCCGCCAATGGGGGTTAATCGTTGGTCATAGTCGAGGCTGTTGAGTTTCGAGTGTTTTGAATCGAATCAGATTTATTATATGTGAATATTTGAAAATATTAGATTTGCATTAAATCAGCATGAAATATATTTTTATGTTTAATTGTAGCATTATTCTTGAAAATTTTATAATATCTGAAATATCTGGTAGAGATACTTGTTACTTACTGGGTTGTCTAGCTCATTACCTTTCCTTCTATTTTTTAGATTTAGATAATTAATTTCGAGCGTGGGAAGAAATATTGGGACAGAGCTTTAGAGGTGAGATTTAACGTTGTCAACTTCAATTGAATTTAGATCTATTGTTTTATTGTTAGTAAAAATTTTATTGGATGTAAGACATTTGATTTAATTACTTGAATTACAGTTGAATAATAATTACTTGAATTTATTCCACTGTGATGCATTGATATCGTGATGAGATGCCTTGCATGCTTATGGAGAGAGTTCTTCATGAGTATGCGGCGGTTGCCGCAACCCTCGATTCACAAATCTCGGGTCGGGGGCGTGACAATTAATATGGTATCAGAGCATAAGTGGATAAATTATGACACCTAGAATTTGACATAGTATGAGTGTAGGTGGGTAGACATTAGGAATATTGGGACGTTAGAGTATGAGCATCATAATAAACCCATCCTAACAAATAGATCAATGAATCTAATAAGGTTTTACTACCACAAGGTTACCATGCCTCCCCGTAGAATGATAAGAACTACTCAAGGAATTTCAAGAGAGACATCACAACCACGGGATGGTAGCACTCTCCATCTGACCAGTGGCACCCCTCAGGAGGAGGGAGTCGTAGATCCTAATGGGAGTGCTTCGAGAGCACGTCAAGAACCAGATATGGCTCAGTTAATGCAGACCCTAATCAGAATGGTACAAGCGCAACAACAAATACAGCAGCAAATGTTTGAACAACAGCAGATACAACGAGATACACAACAACATCAGCATCCACCACCACAACATGGAGAGCAACCAGTACAACGGAACAACATTTCAGAATTTAAAAAGCTTGCTCCTCCAGCTTTCAAGGGGACTACTGAACCTTTGGAGGCTGACAACTGAATAATGGAGATGGAGAAGGCCTTCGCTGTCCAAGAGTGTCTCGATGAAGAAAAGATTCGATATGCAGCTTATTTACTACAAGGAGAAGCATACAACTGGTGTCAGCTACTACAACGCAAGCATGAACAAGACGGCGAAATACTTACTTGGGAAAGATTTCGGATTGCATTCTATGATCAGTATTTTTCTCGGAGTATAAGGACCCAGAAAGAGCAAGAGTTTATTTATTTGAAGCAAAAGGGTATGAGTGTGACTTTATATGAAGCAAAATTTACAGAGTTAGCAAAATTTGCTCCGAGATTAGTGGATGGTGAGCAAGAACGTGTTCACAAGTTTGAGATGGGACTGAAAACTGAGATTCGAAAACAAGTGGTTCCTTATGAATTGACAACTTATGCAGATGTGGTAAACAAAGCACTGATAATTGAAAGGGAAGTCAATGAAGAACGCATGGAAAGGGAAAGAAGGCAAAGAAAGAGAGCACAATCAAATGATACACAAGGGCAGAATAATAAAAACATCAAAAGATCAGCTAAGGGAGCAGTAGACAATAAGACTCAACAGATTGATGGTGAGCCGTACTCTAGATGTGGCAAAAAATCATACAGAAAATGATTGTTATTGGAGTACCGGTGCTTGTTTCAAATATGGTCAGAAGGATCATAAAATTGCTAGCTGCCCGCTAAATATCGAAAATCAAGCTGGCAAAAGAACTCATGAAGGACAA